>NC_045435.1:3545436-3845436 GCF_002776525.5 Piliocolobus tephrosceles | reverse complement strand
CTTCTTAAGCGCTACTTTCCACAGTTCTTGCATTTACTTTTTAAAATTATACTATGAGATAGAAAATATATCGATTTTCCAATGAGGATATTAAGATGAAAGCTCAAAAAAAAAAAAAAAAAAAAAAAAAAAAAAGGTAAATCTTCTATGTAAAAAAAAAATCCATATAAAATGATTTTATCTGTATCCTGTGGAAAGAGTTATAGTGGTTAGATGCACATTTGTTTTGACTTGTCTAAAAATACATCTTTTCTTGTATATACTTAATTCATTTTATTCATGCAAATATTAATAATACTTGTGGAATTATGTCTAATAGTGCCTCTTGTTTGTGGAATATAGAAAACCTAAAACGTTTTACATATATAGTCATAAAACAGCAAAACTTAGTATACAGAACTATAAATGTTAAATTACTCGAAAATATATTTTGAAAAATGCACAAATTCTAAGTGTACAACTCAACAAATTTTTCCCAAATTAATACACTCTTGTGACTGCCACCAGGTCAGAAAAGGAAATACTGCCATCAAACTGGAAACCTCTGCCTCCCTGCCTCCCTTTCAACATCAGTATCTTCACTTAAAAAATTTACAGTTAGTTTTGCTTATTCTGGGTCTCTACATAAATATAACCATTTAGCATTTATTATTTTGTTATGGCTTATTTCACACAACATTATGTTTGTGAGACCATTCAAGTAGCGCATATTCATTTAGTTCATTCTCATATACGGTTTTTAAACACGTGGCAATTCAAGCTCATATTCTACTTTTGTTAACCATTTAGGCTGTGTCCAATTTGGGCCTGCTACAGATAATTTTCTATATGGCAACCCAATTGACAAAACAACATTTATAAAATAGTTTATTCTCTACTGCTCTGCTGTGTCATCTTTGCATGAAGGAAAAGTTCACATGAGGCATTTCAGGCTCATCATTTCATCTGATGGTTCTATTTTTTTTTTTTTTTCGTTCCATCTGATGGTTCTAATTTTTTTTTTTCATTCCATCTGATGGTTCTATTTTTTTTAACCTTGCGTGAATATTACACTATCATAATAACTTTCCTTTTATATTAAGTCTTGATATTCAGTAGAATAATATTATACCTTTTTTTCCCCTTTCCTTTAAAAGATATACTATTCTTGGCTTTGGGGTTTCTAATAATTTAAATATTTGCCAATTTTAATAAAAGTTATACACACATTTGTTCAGGTGTTTCTGGATTCTATAGATCAATATTAAAGAACTGTTATCTCTCCAACACTAAGTCTTTCAATGTATAGATGTGGCATATTTCCCTATGTGTTTAATTATTTAAAACAAATGTCCTCAATATTTTCTATTTTCAGAAGTCTTTCACCTTTTATCCTTATTTACATATTTCTAGGTATTTGATCTTTTAATGCTGTTCCAAATGGTTGTATGTGTGTGTGCGTGAATGTGTGTATTCTTGTTTGGTTAGAACCTAGAAATGTAATCAAGATTTTATTGATCTTATATCTAGAAATATTATAAAACTCATTTAAAACTCATTTATTAGACCTAATGATTAGCTTATAGGGTGTTTGGATCAGCTATATATAGAATCATCTATACTATTCATTATGGCCTTTTAATCTTTATTGATACGATTTATTGTGTTTTTCTTATAATTCCACTGGCTAGCACTGCCAATACAATATCAACTAGAAATGATGACAATAGGCTTTCATGTTCATTCCTAATCTTAGAAGAAATTATTTCAGAATTTCATCATGCAGAGTAATGTTTGCTGTAATATTATGCTATCTATAGAATAGCATTTGTCTAGCATTTCTTGAATAAGCCTTTTGTGTGTGTGTTGTGCATTTTATTTATCAGTATATTTAATTTGCTTATGTTTTGTGTGGATTTTGCAACTATGCTTGTGATAATAAAACAATTTCTAAATGATGACCTCAGATTTTTATATCAAGGAAATACTGTCCTTAGAAAGACTGTATTGTGAGGAACACTGAATCTCTTCTCTGAAATAGTTCATGTGGGTTGGCCATTGTTTGTTTCTTCTATTTGAAATTGTCACCTACTCTAACACCTTAACCTTAATTTATCTTTGTGGCTTCATTTTTCTGGTCAAGATTCTGTTACATTAATATGTAATAGTTCAAATCAGAATATCCCTTTTTTCTTCTGTCATTTTTATTGTTATGTCTTTATTCTTATACGAATTTTTGCTTTTTAATTTTAAACTTTGTTGGCATTAGTTTTCTGCAAGATTGTTTTTTGATTTTTAAAATATCTCTAATATCTACAGTCATATCCCTTATTTCTTATTGATATTGTCTATTTAATCTCCACTCTTTGTCTTTGTTTCTCTCTCCTTCTCTCTTCATTCCTATCGATTGAAAAGTCATGTTTTTCCCAGTCTATTAAAAAAAAAAAAACTTTTCTTAAGCATTTCTTTTTATAAATATGTTGCATTTTCGTTTTGTTTATTCTCAATTCTTTTGTTGAGTTAAATTTGGTCTTTTTTTTCTGCTATTTTGAGATGGATTCCTACATAATCTATTTCCTGGCTTTCTTATTTTTTATACATTCATTTCAATCTGACATAACTTTGGTTGCACCCCATAATTTGAATATATTAAGTATTTTTGTACTATTTAGTAGAAAATATTTTCTAATTACCATTGTGACTTTTTCCCTGAGCTATGGACTATTTAGAAGAAAGCATTTACATTCATAAACATATGGTGGTTCTTAAGTTGTATTTAGTTATGCCTTTCTATCTTCCATTGTTCTGTAATTAGAATAATTATGAAAGATTTAAAACTTTGAACTATGTCAACATTTGCTTATTGGAATAACATATGGTAATGTTTTATTAATGCTTCATGAGCACATAAAAAATATGTGTTTTCTGCAATTGTTGAAGTAGGCTTCCGTAGATGAAAATTGTATTGATTTTCATATCAATGTATTCAAATATTTATATTCCCACACATTTTTGGTATAATTGCCATACCAGCTACTGAAAAAGGTATGTTAAGTCTCCTACTATAATTGTAGGTTTTTATATTTATCTATTTTTTTCCAAACTTTATCTGTTGTGGTAGTATGATATTATAAGAATACAGATTTAAAACTGTTTTTACTTTCTTGATTAAACAGTTTATCATAATGAAACTTCCCTCTATCTTTACTCTTTTTATTTAAATTCAACTGTATTTGATGTACCACTCTATCAATTTCCTTTGGTTAATGTCTTAGTTTGTTCAGGAAGCTATAATTAAATATCTTAAGACTGGGTTGTTTATAAACAACAGAAATTTATTTCTTACAATTGGAAGGTGAAAAGTCCAAGATTAAAGTGCCAGCACCTTTGGTGTCTGGTGAAGGCTTGCCCTCTGCTTCATAGATAGCAACTTTTACTGTACTCTAATGTGGTGGAAGAGGGGATGGAGCTAGTTTAAGTCTCTTTTATAAGGTCACTAATCACATTCATGAGAGTGGAGCTCTTATAACTTCAATTCCCAAAGGCACCACCTCTTAACAATATCACATTGGGAATTACATCCCTGTATATGAATTTTGGAAGGACACCAACATTCAGGCTATAGCAGGTAGTATTTGCAAGGTATTGGATTTTCTCTTTTTACTTTAAGTGTTATTATTTTATATCATATATTTATTTTAATAAAATTGATTCTCTCAAGTGTGATAATTAGTTTCTGTTAATTAAACCATAAATTTCTATTTTATTTAATGTAATTTCTGACATTTTAAGGTTTAAATCACCCATTTTAGTATATTTTATTTATTCTCCTTCTTGTGTATTTATCTTAAATTTAGGACTTGACCAATTGGATCTAACAAACATCTACAGAGAATTCCACCCAGCAATTACAGAATATACATTCTTCTCAACTGCATGTAGAACATATTCTAAGATAAAATAGTCATAAATCAAGCCTCAATAAATTCAAAAAAATGAAATCATACCAAGCAAAATCTTGAACCACAGTGCAATAAGAATAGAAATCAATACCAGGCCAGGCGCAGTGGCTCACACCTGTAATCCCAGAGCTTTGGGAGGCCGAGATGGGTGGATCATGAGATCAAGAGATTGAGACCATCCAGACCAACATGGTGAAACCCCATCTCTACTGAAAATACAAAAACTAGCTGGGCGTGCTGGCACATGCCTGTAATCCCAACTACTCGGGAGACTGAGGCTGGAGAATCACTTGAACTTGGGAGGCGGGGGTTACGGTGAGCCAAAATTGTGCCACTGCACTCCAGCCTGGTGACAGAGCGAGACTCCATCTCAAAAACAAATAAATAAAATCAGTACCAAGCTATCTAAAAACTACACAAATACATGGAAGTTAGACAACTTACTCCTGAGTAATTCCTGGATGAACATCAAAATTAAGGTAGGAATTTAAAACTTCTTTGAAATTAATGAGGGAGAGAGGAAATTTACTAAAATTTCTTGGATACAGCCAAAGCAGTGTTAAGAGGAAAGTTTATAGGCCAGCCTAAATGCCTTCATTAAGAATTTATAAAGGCCTTAAATTAATAATGTAACTTTACACCTAAAGGAAATAGAAAAGAGAGCAAACTAACCTCAAAGCTAGTAGAAGAAAAGAAATAAAGTTAGAGAAGAACTTAGTGATATCACTATGCAAAAATCTGTACAAAAGAGCGATAAAACAAAGAGGTTGTTCTTTGAAAAAAGTAAATAAGATTGAATAGGCCCACAGCTAGATTAGCAAAGAAAGATCCAAATATCTAAATATACACAATCAGAATCAACAACGGTAATAACACAATTGATCCAACAAAAATACAAAGGAATCTCTGTGACTGCTATGAACAACACTATGCACACAATCTAGGATATTTAGAAGAAAAGGATAAATTTCTGGAAGCACAACGGCTCCCAAAATTGAATCAGGAAGAGAATGAAATCTTGAATAGACTAATCAACTTCTAAAATTGACTCAGTGATAAAGAACCCACCAACCAACCAAAAAAAAAAAAAGCCCTGGACCAGATGGACTCACAGCACTGAATTCTACTAGACTTACAAAGAAGAACTGATACCAATTATATTAAACATTTCAGAAAAAAGTTGAGGAAGAAGGGCCTCTTCTTCCTAATTCATTCTATGAAATTAGCATCAGTCTGATACCAAAATCAGGCAAAGACACAATGAAAAACGAAAATTTCAGATCAATACCTCTCATGAACCTAGACACAAAAATCTGCAACACAATACCAGCAAAATAAATCCAGTAGCACATCAAAAAGTTAATACAACACAATCAAGTAAGCAAGTTGGCTGTATTCCTGGGATGCAAGTCTGGTTCAACATATGTAAATCAATAAATGTGATTCACTACATAAACAGGATCAAAAGCAAAAATCATACGATCATCTCAATAAATGCAGAAAACATTTTTTATAAAATTCAACGTATATTTTAGATAAAAACCCTCCAAAGTGTACGCATTGAAGGAATATACCTAAAAATAATAAAAGCCTTCTATGACAGCCAATGTCATACTGAATTGGCAAAAGCTCAAACCATTTTTCTTGAAAACTGGAACAAGACAAGGATGTCCAATCCATTCACTTCTATTCAACACAGTACTGGAAGTCCTTGACAGAGCAATCAGACAAGAGAAAAAATTAAAAGGCATCAAAATAGGAAAAGAAGAAGTCAAACTATCTCTTTTTGCTGCTAGGAAATACTAAAGACTCTGCGAAAAGGCTCCTAGAATAATAAGTTACTTTAGTAAAGTTTCAGAATACAAAATAAATGTACAAAAATCAGTAGCATTTCTATACACCAACAATATTCACACTGAGAGTGCAATCAATAACACAATTAAACTTGTAATAGTCAAAAAGAAAATGAAATATCTAAGAAAACAGATAACCAAGGAGGAGGAAAAAGAGCTCTACAAAGAAAACTACAAAATTCTGCTGAAAGAAATTAGATATGACACAAATAAATGCAAAATCATTCTATGCTCATGGATAGGAAAAATCAATATTATAAAATGGCCATAATGCCCAAAGCAATTTACAGATTCAATGCTATTCCCATCAAACTAGTGATGTCATTCTTCACAGAATTAGAAAAAGTTATTCTAAAATTCAGTTGGAATAAAAAATGAGGCTGAATAGCCAAAGGAATCCTAAGCAAAAATAACAAAGCCGGAGGCATCACACTGCTCAACATCAAACAATACCATAAAGTCACAGTTACCAAATCAGCATAGTACCAGAACAGACAGATAGACCAATGGAACAGAATAGAAAACTCAGTCATAAAGCCACACACTTACAACTATCTGATCTTTGATGAGGCCAAGAAAGACAAGCAATGGAGAAAGGGCTCCCTATTCAATAAACAGTGCTGGAATAACTGGCTAGCCATATGCAGAAGACTGAATCTCAACCCCTACCTTTCATCATATACAAAAATGAACTCTAAATGGATCAAAGATTTAAACGTTAGACCTCAAAGTATACAAATCCTGGAAGACAACCTAGAAAATACTCCTCAACATTGACCTTGGTAAAGAATCTTTGACTAAGTCCCCAAAAGCAATTGCAAAAAAAAAAATACAATAAAATAAATAAGTAAATAAATAAATAAGAAATACATAAAGTGAAACTTAAACCGAAGAGCTTCTGCACATCAAAATAAACTGTCAACAGAATAAATGACCTACAGATATTTGAAAACTATGTATCTGAAAAAGGCCTAAAATCTAGAATCTGTAGGAAACTTGAACAAATCCGCATGTGAAAAACAACCCCATTAAAAAATGGACAGAGGACATGAACAGACACTTCTTAAAATGGGACATATAAGTGTCCGACAAACATACGAAAAAATGCTCAGCTTCACTAATCATAAAAGAAATTCAATTCAAAACAACAATAAGATACTATCTCACACCAGTCAGCCTGTCTATTATTAAAAAGACAAAAAAATAACAGATGTTGGAGAGGCTGCAGAGAAAAGGAAATGTTTATACATTTTTGGTGGGCATGTAAATTAGTTCAGTCACTGTGGAAAGCAGTTTGGAGATTTATCAGATTACTTAAAAAAGAATTATCATTCAACCCAGCAACCTCCTTACTGGATATATATCTGAAAGAGAATAAATAACTGCCCAAAAGACACATGCATTTGCATGTTCACTGTAGCAAAGATATGGAATTGCCCGTCAATGGTAGATTGGATAAGGAAAATATGGCACATATACACCAGGGAATACTGTGCAGCCATAAAAAGGCATAAAATCATGTCCTTTGCAAGAACATGGATGGAGCTGGAGGCCATGATCTTAAGCAAATTAACACAGGAACAGTAGATCAAATACTACATGTTGTCACTTATAAGTGGGAGCTAAACATTGAGCACATATTGACATAAATATGGGGACAATCGACACTGTGGTCTACTAGAGTAGTGGGAAGTGGGGAAGTGGTTTAGAAAAATCACCTATTAGGTATTGCGCTCATTACCTGGGTGACAGGATCCATACTCCAAACCTCAGCAACAAACAATATTCCCATGTAACAAATCTGCACATATACTCCAAGTATCAAAAATAAAATTTGAAATAAAAATACATATTTTTCTTTCCCATTCTAGTCTTTTTATATTTACCTATTCTTTTAGCATTATTGTTGTCGTTACCAGAATAGAATGTATACTGTTGTCTTATCAAAGTCTAATAAAAATATTTATACCTTAATCTGAAAATTGCAAGACCTTAGATCATTACCTTTCTCTTTCTCTGAACTTATACTATCTTGCTGTCATATGCTTTAAGTTCTATCAGATGTTACTCTTATTGTTTTAAGCAGTTAATCTATTTAGATTTACCAAAATATTTATCTTGTATGTATTCTTCATTTTTTCCTAAATGTATTGTCTGATTTTTTTCTGGTAGATATCTCTCATATAAATATGTATGTGTGTTTATCATATACAGAAATATATGTGTATATGTATGTCTTATTTTACATTCACTTTTTGAAACAATTTGCTAAAATTCTAAGCTGCAAGTTTCTTCCCTCTTAACTTTTTGAATATCATATTCAATCATGTTCATGTCTATCATTTCCTCTGAAAAGTTGTGTGTTAATATTGTCATTGAATGCATGGGGCAAATCAAATAGGGTGTCAAAACTAAATCTTCCATTTAGATTTAATTACTTATGCCAACTCAATTTTAAGACAAGTGTAAAGTTTTTCATTCACCTGTGACAAGTAAAAACATACACACACACACACACAAAGGACTTTTACAATTCAGCAGCTCTGTGAAATTCAGAGTTAAAATTAAAAAGAAATAAAAATAATTTTACATATACTGTACTTTAAAATATTCTTAAGTGATTCTATTTCTTGTTAAGATGTAGAGTGATGGTAAGGCCTGTGTTCTCATGGTAGCAAAAAGAAAAAAAATGGATGAAATAAATATTATCCTTTTAAATCGGAAGAGTAGTGGCTTCAAGGTAGCCCAAGGTTCTGATTCCAGAGAGGACAACATCTTCCACAGGTGAACACAGAGTAGCAGATGCTTTCATAGCTGAGAAAAAAATATATATACATTTTTCTTATAGGTAGTTCAGATAGGTAGTGGATGACACAGAAATTATAGTAAAAATTTGAAATAGCCATAAAGATTAGAGAACAAAAACTTCAAAATAAAATTATTCAACCTAAAATATCCCCCTTCCTTGAATTTGGCTGAAAAAGTAGCAGTGGCTAGAAATCAGAGATAATGTATGAAGTCTTGATGATTTTCAGAGAGATTCATCCATAGACCCAGATACAAAGTTCTATGAGAGCTCTCCAATAACATTTCAGTTCAAATATTTACAAGATTAAAAAGATCAGTCCCAGAAACTACAATGTGAGAGAACGGGATTTGTGCTAGCAATGGGTAAAAGTAATCTAATGAAGGCAGCTCCTAAATGGTAAAATCTGAAAGTTTAGCTCTGGTTTGTAGCTGTCACACAAAAGAGAAGACTTAGGAGTTTGGGAATACCTATTTTTAGAAGTCATATATTAGTTTCCTTTATACTTTTATTTTATACTCATTTCCAGGGAAAAAAGTAGAAAGTGAGACATATGGAAAAATGGGAATTTCGATACATCATTAGGAGAAAATATATTCCATAGAAGCTAACCCACAGATGACCCAGATAGAGGCATTAACTTTTAAACAATGATTATAAAATATCAATTACATTTTAATTCATATTAAATATATGTTATAGCCTCAAGGAGGAAAACAAACTGGGTGTTTTCACTACTGGGCAATGTGGTACATTTAATGCTTCTTCCCTCAGTAGTAAACATTTTTTCTCCTTACCCCATTTTCAATTATATTGCTACAGAAAAGAACAGGGTGAAGACCATTTCGGTAGGGAATAGAACATGAGATAGGAAGTTCCTTTAAAATCAGAAGAAGCAAAACTGCCTCATCCATCACTTTTCAAGTATTGAAAGAGGACAGAAGTTGTAGTAGGGCAAGAGAGTCAGATCAGACTATGGTCCTAATCTCTGAAATTTGAAAAGTTTGTTCTACAAATGTGTGTGTTTGTTTGGAGAAAATACAACTGGATTAGTGCCCTTTATCGCTGATAGATTTACCAACACTTAGCTCCATTTAGCATGAAGTGGGCACTATTGTGCAGAAAGAGTAAGGTAAGGTAGTTTTACTAATTCCCCTTATTTGCAAGTGGTTAAAGTTGATCAAGAAATTCCTAAATGCTATGAGAAGGCAGCATGGAATTCTAAGGTTAAAAGGGCCAAAATGTGAAGGTCCTTTGAATCCAGAAGCAGATTTCTATGCTGCCAGGCTTCAGTAATCAATGTCACATCTCAAAAGTGTTGCTAAAACTAATCATAACTTGACAAACATGAATTAAGGGATCAAAACTGATCAGCCATTTTGGATCAGAGAAGAGCAAGAAATTATGAGGTCCCTAACTGAATACACTTCATCTTTCACTGGCTTCTGTGGAGTTATATAAACCACTCTTGGTAACTACTGCCCATGTAGAGAAGACTATGGTAGAAATATGGAAAAATCCAGAGACTGTTAACTTGAAGAGACCAAGATACCATTAATGAACAATTTTTTAGTTGTTTGTTTTCTTGTTTTAAACCCACCAATCCATACTTGGGAGTTATGAACAAGACCAATCCAGTTGTTGGAAAACCAACAAACAAAATAAGTACACAGCAAAAATGTCCCACATTATCATTGCCCATTTGTGAAGTAGAAAGTTGACGTCAGTAACTTTATAATGTACTATTGAAACAACTGCAGCAGAATCTTATAAAATAATTTTATTGTTTAATACATGCAGGATTTCCTTTCAAGAAGTAGTTGATAGTCTAAAGAGTACAGCTCTAAAATGGCAGTAAGTTGTTTTTGATGTTTAGCAAGTGAGACAAAAATGAAAAAAGGAAAACTATGCCTTTAATACAATCTCTAGCTTTGTTCCAATCTCCTAGTATAAAATTGAGAATTGGATAAATAGATTTCCAGTCAGTTTGTTTCCATCACATCATCAGGAGAAGGACATTCAGTGAAACACAAAAGCAGACCTTCAGTAATGCAGGGCTCAGGGCAAGGACACATTTTACCCAGGTATACGGATAGTGCTGTCTCTCCAGCAGTACCATGCTTCTGTGATGATATTAATGAGCACTGGAGGGTGGAAACATGAAGATGTTTAAAAAGAAGAATAGTAGAGTCTCAGCTAGGAATGTGAGACATATTACACTTTTATAACACACAGTAAAGCCAAAGGCAGAAGAATATTAATTCTGTGAGTTTGCAGCTGGGATGATTCAAGCTTATAAATGCTTCTTATTAGGCCACTGGCAATCTGAAGTTATAAAATTATGTGGCTTTAACATCAAATAGTGTACTACTACTAATAACATGTTTTCATAATTTCTCACCAACTTACATTGAGTTATCACATTTTGTATATTTCTTATGTGAATTTACCAACATGTGAATTGTTTTTCTCTCAAAAGAAAGTGCAACCTATGATAAGATACTCTTCTAACAGAAAATATGATAAAATGAATTTTATGTAATCAGTCTTAAAAAATCTGAGCCTTATCTCATCCTGCCTTGTTTTCTGTATATATTAAAAATATAATTCATTTTTTAACCTCTGAGATAACTGAGATATAAAGAGATTCAACCATTTACTCTAGTTAACAAAGCAAACCAGTAATGTGATTTTTAATCCAAAGTGAGCTTTTCTAATTTTCATAGTTATTTTACTACCAATAAAAATAATCACGTTCCAGCCTGCCAGCTCTGGAGAGTCCAGCTGGTCTGAACGAGAAGATTTCCCCCACAATACAGCACAGCTGCTCTATCAACAAGCAGCCAGACTACT
Organism: Piliocolobus tephrosceles; assembly: GCF_002776525.5. Lineage (NCBI taxonomy): Eukaryota > Metazoa > Chordata > Mammalia > Primates > Cercopithecidae > Piliocolobus > Piliocolobus tephrosceles. The sequence goes on along the minus strand of NC_045435.1, from coordinate 3,833,983 downwards.
GCTTTAAGTGGGTCTCTGATCCTGTTCCTCGTGACTGGATGAGTCCTCCCAACAGGGGTCTCCACGCACTATGTACAGGAGTGTTTGGGCCAGCAACAGGTCAGTACCCTCCTGAAATGGAGCTCCCAGGGGAAGGAACATGGTGTCATCTTTTCTGTTCCACAGACTTCACTGGTGATACCTCCAGGTATGGGAAAACAAGGCCACCAGGGTCTGGAGTGGACCCCTAGCAAACCACAGGAGACCTACGAAGACTGGCCTGACTGTTAAAAGAGAAACAAACAAACAGAAAATAACAATACTATTAACAACAACAACAACAAATACCCCACAAAAAAAAAACCATTTAAAGGTCAGCAATCTCAAATATAAAAGGTAGCTAAGCCTACCAAGATGAGAAAGAATCCATGCAAAAAACACTGAAAACTAAAAAAGCCAGAGTACCTCTTCTCTTCTAAATGACTGCAACACATCTCCAGCAAGGTCAGAGGACTAGACGGAGGCAGAGATGGCAGAACTGGCAGAAGTAGGCTTCAGAAGTTGGTAACAATGAACATTGCTGAGCTAAAGGAGCATGTTGTAATCCAAAGCAAAGAAGCTAAACATCATGGTAAAACAATACAGGAGATTATAACCAGAATAGGCAGATTAGGGAGGAGAATAACCAACCTGATGGAATTAGAAAACACAGAACATCAAATGCAATCACAAGCATCAATAGCAGAATAGACCAAGTGGAGGAAAGAATCACTTTCTGAAATAAAACAGGCAGACAATAATAGGGAATAAAGAATGAAAATAAATAAAGAAAACCTCAGAGAAATTTGGGATTATGTAAAAAAAAAAAAAAAAAAAAAAAAACCACGAAATTGTGACTGATTGCAGCACCTGAAATAGACAGGAAGACCAGAACCAAGTTGAAATACATACTTAAAGATATCATCCAGGAGACCTTCTTCAACCTAGCAAGATAGACCAACATTCAAATTCAGGAAATCCAGAGAATCCCAGTAAGATACTCTGCAAGAAGATGAACCCTATGACACATAATCACCAGATTCTCCAAGGTGGAAATAAAAGAAAAAATGATAAGATCAGTCAGAGGGAAAGGCCAGGTAACCTACAAAAGGAAGCCTATTAGATTAACAGTGGACATCTTAGAAGAAACCCTACAAGCCAGAAGAGATTGGCAACCAATATTCAGCATTCTTAAGAAAAGAATTTCCAACCAAGAAATTCATATCTGGCCAAACTAAGCTTCATAAGAGAAGGAGAAATAAGATTATTTTAAGATAAGCAAATGCTGAGGGAATTTGTCATCACCATCCCTGCCTTGCAAGAGCTACTGAAAGGATATGGAAACAAAAAGCCATTGTCAGCAACTACAAAATCACACTGAAGTTCACAGACCAGTGAGACCATGAAGCAACCACATAAACCAGTCTCCACAATAACAAGCTAGCATCATGATGGCAGGATCAAAATCACACATAACAATACTAACCTTAAATGTAAATTGGCTAAATGCCCCAATTAAAAGACAAAATGGCAAGCTGGATAAAGAGCCAAGACTCATCAGCATGCTGTCTTCAAAAGACTTGTCTCATATGTAAAGATCCACATACACTCAAACTTAAAAAGATTGAGGAAAATTTACAGAGCAAGTGGAAAACAGAAAAAAGCACGAGTCTTAATCCTAGTTTCTGACAGAATAGACTTTAAACCAACAAAAATCAAAAAAAGACAAAGCAGAGCATTACATATCAGTAAAGGGTTCAATTTAACAGGAAGACTTAACTATTCTAAATATATATGCACCCAATACAGAAGCATCCTGTTTATAAAGCAAGTTCCTAGAGACCTACAAAGAGACTTAGACTTCCATACAATAATATTGGTAAACTTTAACACCCCACTGACAATGTTAGACAGATGATAAAGACAGAAAATTAACAAAAATATTCAGAACCTGAACTGAGTTCTGGATCAAGTGGATCTGATAGATATCTACAGAATTTTCCATTCAAAAACAACAGAATATATATTCTTCACATTGCCACATGGCACTTCCTCTAAAATTGATCACATAATCAAAAGTAAAACACTCCTCAGCGAATGCAAAATAACTGAAATCATAAAAAACAGTCTCTCAGACCACAGGATAATCAAGTTAGAACTCAAGATTAAAAAATTCACTCAAAACCACACAACTACATGGAATTTGAACAACCTGCTCCTGAATGACTCCTGGGTAAATAATGAAAATCAGGCTGAAATAAAGAACTTCTCTGAAACTAATGCAAACAAAGGCAACATACCAGTATCTTTGTGATCCAGCTAAAGCAGTGTTAAGAGGGAAATGTATGGCACTAAACGACGACATCCAAAAGCTAGAAAGATCTCAAATTAACAATGTAACATCATAACTAAAAGAACTAGAGAACTAAGAGAAAACAAATCCTAAAGCTAGCAGAAAACAAGAAAAGCCAAGATCAGAGTGGAACTGAAGAAGGTAGAGACACAAAAAAACCTTCAAAAATCAATGAATCCAGGAGATATTTTTTGAAAAAAAAATTAATAAAATAGATCACTAGCTAGACCAATAAAGGAGAAAGCAGAAAAGGATCAAATAAACAAAATCAGAATTGACAAGAGGGATATCACAACTAACCCACCAGAAATACAAACAACCATCAGAGAATACTATAAACACCTCCATGCACGTGAACTAGAAAATTTAGAAGAGGCCAGTTGCAGTGGCTCATACCGGTAATCCTAGTACTTTGAGAAGTCGAGGCGGACAGATCACGAGGTCAGGAAATTGAGATCATCCTGGCTAACAAGGTAAAACCCTGTCTCTATTAAAAATAGAAAAATTAGCCAGGCATGGTGGTGGGTGCCTACAATCCCAGCTACTCGGGAGGCTGAGGAAGGAGAATGGCATGAACCCAGGAGGTGGAGCGTGCAGTGAGCTGAGATTGTACCACTGCACTCTAGCCTGGGCAACAGAGCAAGACTCCATCTAAAAATAAAAAAAAGAAAATCTGGAAGAAATGGATAAATTCCTGGACACATACACCCTGGCAAGACTGAATCAAGAAGACATTGAATCTCTGAATAGACCAATAATGAGTTCTGAAATTAATTAAGGCAGTAATAAATAGCCTACCAACCAGAAAAAGTCCAGGACCAGAAGTATTTACAGCTGAATTCTACCAGAGGCACAAAGAAGAGCTAGTACTATTTCTACTGTAAGAATTCCAAACAACTGAAAAGGAGGGACTCCACCCTAACTTATTTTATGAGACCAGCATCATCATGATACAAAAACCTGGCAGAGAAACAACAACAAAAAGCTTCAGGCCAATATCCCTGATGAACATCAATGCAAAAATCCCCAATAAAATACTGGCAAACCGAATCCAGCCCCATGTAAAAAGCCTTTCTACCATGGTCAAGTTTGGTTTCATCCCCAGGATGCAAAGTTGGTTCAACATACACAAATTGAAAAATTTAATTCAACATATAAACAGAACTAAAGATGAAAACCACATGATTAACTCAATAAATGCAGAAAAGGCCTTTGATAAAATTCAACATCCATTCATGTTAAAAATTCTCAATAAACTAGGTGTTGAAGAAAATTACCTCAAAATAATAAGTGCCATATATGAAAAACCCACAACCAATATCACAGTGAATAGACAAAAGCTGAAGCATTCCCCTAGAAAAACAGCACAAGGCAAGGATGACCTCTTTCACCACTCCTGTTTAACACAGTATCGAAAGGTCTGGCCAGTGTAATCAGGTATGAGGAAAAAAATAAAAGGTATTTAAATAGGAAAAGAGAAAGTAAAATTATCTTTATTTGCAGATGGCATGATCCTATACTAAGAAAATCCCATTGTCTCAGTCCAAAAGCATCTTAGACTGAGAAGCAACTTGAGCAGTGTCTCAGGATACAAAATCAATGTGTCAAAATCGCTATCATTTCTATATCTATACATCAACAACAGGCCAACAGCCAAATCATGAATGAGGTTCCATTCACAATTGTTACAAAGAGAATAAAATACTTAGGAATACAGCTAACAAGAGAAATGGAGGACCTCTTTAAGGAGAACTAAAAACCACTTCTCAAAGAAATCAGAGAGGACACAAACAAATGGAAAAACAGTCCATACTCATTGATAGGAAGAATCAATATCGTGAAAAAGGCCATACTGCCAAAATGAATGTGTAGATTCCATGCTATTCCCATTAAATTACCATTGACATTCCTCACAGAATTAGAAAAAATCTATTTTAAAATTCACATAGAACCAAAAAAGAGCCCATATAGCCAAGAAAATCTTAAGCAAATAGAACAAAAGTGGAGGCATCATGCTACACAACTTCAAACTATACTACAAAGCTACAGTAACCGAAACAGCACAGTACTGGTACAAAAACAGACACATAGACCAGTGGAACAGAATAGAGAACACAGAAATAAGACCTCACACCTACAACAATCTGATCTTCGACAAACCTGACAAAAACAAGCAATGGGGAAAGGACTCCCTATTTAATAAATGGTGCTGAGAGAATTGGCTAGCCATATGCAGAAATTTGAAACCGGACCCCTTCTTTACATCTTATACAAAAATTAACTCAACATGGAGTAAAGACTTAAATGTAAAACACAAAACTATAAAAACCCTAGAAAAAGATCTAGGCAATAACTTTCAGGACATAGGCATGAACAAAAATTTCATAATGAAAACGTCAAAAGCAATTGCAACAAAAACAAAACTTGACATGGGATCTAATTAAACTAAAGAACTTCTGCACAGTAAAAGAAACTATCATCACAGCGAACAGACAACCTACAGAATAGAAAAAAAAATTTGCAATGTATCCAGCTGACAAAGGTCTAATATCCAGTCTACAAGGAACTTAAACAAATTTACAAGAAAAAAATCAAACAACTCCGTTAAAAAGAGGGCAAAGGACATAAACAGAAATTCCCCAAAAGAAGACATACATGTGGCCAACAAATATATGAAAAAAAGCTCAACATCACTGATCATTAGAGAAATACAAATCAAAACCACAACGAGATACTATCTCTCACCAGAGTGCTGATTATTAAAAAGTCCAAAAACAATAGATGCTGGTGAGATTGCAAAGGAAAGGGAAACTTTTACACTGTTGGTGGGAGTGTAAATTAATTCAACCATTGTGGAAGACAGTGTGCCAATTCCTCAAAGATCTAGAGGCAGAAATACCATCTGACTCAGCAATTCCATTACTGGGTATATGCTCAAAGGAATATAAATCATTCTATTACAAAGATACATGCATGCTTATGTTCACTGCAGCACTACTCACAATAGAAAAGACATGGAATCAACACAAATGTCCATCAATGATAGACTGAATAATAAAAATGTGGTCCATGTATACCATGGAATACATAAAAGGAAATGAGATCATGTCCTTTGCAGGGACACAGATGGAGCTGGGAGCCATTATCCTCAGCAAACTAAAGCAGGAACAGAAAACCAAACACCACATGTTGTCACTTATAAGTGGGAGCTGAATGATAAGAACACATGGACACATGGTGGGGAAGGGGGTGGGAGTGGGAGGGAGAGCATCTGGAAGAATAACTGACGGATGCTGGCCTTAACACATAGGTGATCGGATAATCTGTGCAGCAAACCACCATGGCCCACATTTACGTATGTAACAAACCTGCACAACCTGCATAGGTTTCCCAGAACTTAAAATAAAATTCAAGGGAAAAATAAACTTAAAAACAAGAAAAAACACTTTTTGAATACAACATACGCTATTTGAGTGATGGGTATACTAAAAACCCAGACATCACCATTCTACAATTCATCCATGTAACCAAAACCACTTGTATTTCTAAAACTATTCAAATAAAAACAGTTTAAAGAAAAAGAAATAGAAATTTTGGATTCATTTACTATGCACATCATCCCTCTTATTGGCATCAGTATGTTCAAATTACATCTTGACTGCTTAACCCAGAGGAAATGAACAAAAGACGTTTTAATAGACGCTGTATAAAATCTGTTCACTACCAATTCTATTCACCTTTATAATTTTAGGGTGCCCTACTTGTCCCTGGCTTCCACATTCACATTTGAACTACTTTTGGATTAATGTGTTTATTAAAAAAAAAAAAAAAAAAAAGGAAATTAGTTTGCGACATGCTATCACACATTCTTAAAGTCAAATCTGTTTTATTTTTTACCGTACCGAAAATTTGATAGTGTCAGAAGTCTAATTGACTTCCATTTATAATTGTCTTTTGTACTTGCTATTTTTAAAGATACAGCTAGAAATATAATCAGGTTGTGATGACTTTGTAACGTATAGTGCGATCAGTAAAATTGGTTAGATGCTAAAGCTTAATAAACGTTTAGAGAAAATTCCTACAGAAAATAGAGAGTAACAAATCTAGTAAATTGACTAATCTGTGGTTTCTTGAGTATCTAGGGGATTTTCTAATGTCTTTGGTTAAAAGAGTATTCAAAGAACACAGTCACACATCTCTTGCCTTGCTTTATTAGTCATGCTGATATAAAACCAAATATTTAAAGAAATGATTACACGTCGTTGGTTGAGTGCGGTGGCTCATGACTAATCCCAGCACTTTGGGAGGCTGATGCGGGTGAATCACAAGGTCAAGAAATCAAGACCATCATGTCTAACACGGTGAAACCCCGTCTCTACTAAAAATACAAAAAATTAGCCGGGCGTGGTGGCGGGCGCCTGTAGTCCCAGCTACTGGGAGGCTGAGGCAGGAGAATGCCCTGTACCGGGTGGCTGAAGTTGGGAAGTTGGAGTGAATCAAGATGGCGCCACTGCACTCCAGCCTGGGAGACAGAGCGCGACTCTGGCACAAAAAAAAAAAAAAAAAAAAAAAAAAAAAAAAAAAAAAAAAAAAAAAAGGCAGGCATGGAGGGAGGAAAGGAGGGAGGAAAGGAGGGAGGGAGGGAAGGAGACAGAGAGGGAGGGAGGGAGGGAAGAAAGGAAAAAAGAAATGATTACACGTTGAGGCTGCTTTTGTGGAACCCAAAGCTGGAAGATTGATTGCAAATACTAAGATAATCCTCAAAACATTCTTTGTCCACAGTAACTTATAGCACTGGGAAAACAAAGTCAATTGAGTTTAAAAGCTGAATCTGTTATGACAGAATCTTTTCTAGATAATTAGGTCATTTTATGTATCCAAAGGTTGCAAAGTATCATATAAAATGATTTTATTTTTCAAATAATGCAAATTTTTCATAATTATATATTTTTCAATAAAAATTTTGTTAGAAATTAGTAATGTAATTAATTACAATATATTTTAGATTTACAGAAAAAATGTAAACATAATCATACACCTACGTCCTCCTATTATTAACATATTACATTATTATGAAAATCTGTTAGAATTAATGAATGATAATGGTACATTTTGATTAACTAAAGTCAATATTTCATCAAGATATTCTTTGTTTGTATCTAATTTCTTTCTATTTTCTGTTTCAAGATCCTATTGAGAACACAGTATTGCATTTATTTGTCATGTCTCCTTAGGCTACTCTAGGCTGTGACAGTTTTACAGACTTATCTTTGGCCACCATTACAGTTTTGAGGAGTACTAGTCATGTATTCTATAGACTATCCCTTTAACTGTGATTTGTCTGATAGTTTTTTTCAGGATTACACTAAAATTATGTATGTATATATTATTATTTATATATTATATATTTATAAAAATAAAAATATTATATATTTATATTTACATATTTATTCATATTATATATATTTATATACATTTTATATAATATATATTTATATACATTATATATACACATTACACACACACATACACATATATATATTTGGTGGGAGGAAGAAGAGCCCAGAGGTAAAGTGTTATTTTCATCACATCATATCCAGGGTCTATACTGTAAACATGACTTATCACTGTTGATGTTGATGAATCACATGGCTGAGGTAGTACCTATCAAACTTCTTTACAGTAAATATATGATTTTTTCATACTCCCACACTTTACCCTTTGGAAGAAAGCTGTTTTGCCTAGGTTACTCAAGGAGTGAAAAGTTATGCTCTACTTCTTCGAGGTTGGGACATCTACATAAGTTATTTGGAATTATTTTGCATAGGAGATGTGTGTTTTATTCATTTATTTATTTATACAATCATTTTTATATCAGAATAGAATCATGAATACTCAATTTGCACTTTGGGCAATAAAACAATATTACTATATCTATCTATCTTATTGTTGAAATTTTTGCAGATTTAATTACTGAGAGACTCCCAGTTGTAAGTCTCTCCTACTGAGAGACTCCCATGGGAGTGTTATGTTTATTTTAGAACTTTTTCACTTTCTGGAACCAAAAGGTACTCCAGGCTCATCTTATATATTTCTACCCCAGTCCCCTATCAGTCATTTCTCCTAGGAGCCTAGGTTTCTTTAATTAGAGAATACCTTTATAAATCAAGATTTGGGAACTAGTTGTGCACATCGTTACTGGGGTGCCATTGCTTCTAGTCCCTTTCAAATGAAGTATATGTATATATACTAACTTATGTGTATGCACATATCTCTAAAGTTTCTATACATAACCATCTAGAGTTGACCCTTGAATAATGTGGGGGTTAGGAATTCTGACAAACCCATGCAGTTGAAAATCCACATTCAACTTTTGACTCCCCCAAATCTTAACTACTGATAATCTACAGTTGTGGAAGCCTTATGGATAGCAGTGGATTAACACATATTTCGTATGCTATATCCATTATATATGGTACTCTTACAATAAAGACTAAAGGAGAAGGGGTTGTTCTTGCTGTGCCAGCGACGGCAGGGGCAGAAGTAGAAAAGGTGGAAGGGAGGCAGAAGAGTTACACTTAGTGAAACTTTTATTTTAAAAAAATCGACATGTAAGACGACCTTCACAGTTCAACCCTGTTGTTCAATGGTCAACCACACTTAATAGTTCAGTTCAATTGCCTATGTATAAAGGTAACAGAATTGTTACCCTGTATCCCCTATGGAAAATAACTTCATCAATACAGTGCGTATATACAGTTACTCTTACTCTAGTCTTATGCACTCTGCTCATTTCTGAAGTTACTTAGGTCACAACCAATTTTCCCCATGCCTTTCAGTGAGGTTGTGTCATATGTGAGAGTGCTTGGTCACATATTTCATTACATCCTGAAGTTCCATAACCTCCTTAATAATGTGTTTAAAATACTTATGTGCATTAAGGATCAATTTTTATGCTTTACATTTATATAGGACTTGACAAACACATTGGGTCATATATCTGCTATTACCATACCGTGCAAACAGTATCACTGTCCTAAAATTCACCTTTGTTACACCTATCCAACCCTTTCCCCTGTACCCCAGGAGCTCCCAGAAATCATGAGATTCTTATCACTACTATAGTTTTACTATTTTTAGAATTTCATATAGTTGGAATCATACAATATGTAGCCTTTTCAGACTAACATTTTTTTCACTTAGAAATGTACATTTAAGATTCATGCATCTCTTTTCATGGCTTCACATCTCATTTCCTTTTATCACTGAGAAATATCCCATTGTATGGTTGTACCACAGTGTGTTGCTCCATTTACCTTGAAAGATACCTTGCTTGCTTCCAGTTTTGGTGATTGTAAATAAAGTTGCTACAAAGATTCCTATGCAATTTTTGTGTAGACATAAAATTTCTAATCAGTTAGTTAAAAGCCTACGAGGGTAAATGTTGTACTGTAATATAAAACTATATTTACTTTGGAACAAAACTGTCATCATCTCAAAATGGCTATCTCATTTTGCCTTCCCACCCACACTGAATAAATGTTTATGTTATCCTGCAATCTCACCAGTAACTGAATTGTCATTATAATTTTTGCCATTATAATAGGTGTATAATGCTAGCCCATTGGTGTTTTAATTTGCAATTCTCTAATAACAAATTATGTACAGCATCTTTTCATATTTATATTTGCCATCTTATGTTGTTTTGGTGAGGTATCTGTTCAGGTATTTTCCTCGTTTTTAAAATTTGGCTGTTTTCTGTTTTCTTTATATTTAGTTTACATATTTTAGATACAAGTATTTATCAAATATGTTTTTTTGCAAGTATTTTCTTCCAGTTTGTGGTTTGTCTTTTGATTCTATTGGGAGAATCTTTCACAAAGAAGAAAATTTAAATTTTAATAAACTCCAACTTATCATTTTTCTTTTATTGATCATTATTTTGTAGGTTTATCTAAAACCTCCTCATCAAACTCAGTATCATCTAAATTTTTTTCTGAGGTTTCTTGTAAATGATTTATAGTTTTCTGACTTGGGTTTATGTTTCCTATTTTCAGTTAATTAATTAATTTTTTTTTTTTTTTTTTTTTTAAGACAGAGTCTAGCTCTGTCACTCTGGAGTTCAGTGGAGCCATCTTGGCTCATTGTAACTTCAGCTTCCCAGGTTCAAGCGATTCTCCTGCCTCAGCCTCCCGAGTAGCTGGGATTGCAGGCGAGTCCCACCATGCCTGGCTAATTTTTTGTATTTTTAGTAGAGATGGGGTTTCACCATGTTAGCCAGTATCCTGACCTCATGATCTGCCTACCTTGGCATCCTAAAGTGCTGGGATTACAGGCATGAGCTACCGCCCCCGGCCCAGTTATTTTTTATAATGGGTAAGTTCTGTGTCATGGTTTTATCCACATGGATGTTCAACTTTTTTAGCAGCATATGTTTAAACGCCATCATTCTCCATGGAATTGTCTTTTACCCTTTGTCAAAAATCATTTGATTTGATATATGTGTGTCTATTTTTAGACTTTCTGTTCTATCAATCTACATGTCTGTGTCATTTTTCAGGAATATCACACACTGTCTTGCTTACTACAGCTTTATAGTAAGTCTTGGGTGGGTAATATTAGACCTCCATCTTTGTTCTTCTTCAGTATTTTCTTAGGTATTCTAGATCATTGTTTTTCTATATGAATTTTAGATTTCATTTGTCAATATTAATAAAATACTTTGCTCAGATTTTGAATGAGATAGTACTGAATGTATTAAGTTGGAAAGAATTGATGTATTAACAACACTGAATCTTCTAACCCACATATTCCTCTCACCCCTCCTTCCACCTGGCCAACCCTGGTGCTTCCCTTGTGACTCTGTGTGATGTGGTATGCCCTCTTCTCTTACAAATGTGAATAACAAACTTGCTATTCAATAGCAGTCTTTTCCTCCAGTGTGGGCTTCAGCTAACCTGAACTATAAAACCTACCTTTAAAACATGAGTAAAGATAATTATCTACCCATCTAGTAATATATTTAAAATTTTATTAGGCGATGTTGCTCAAAGTTTAAATGTTTTATAAACAAATGTGTGTGTATGCACGTTCATGTACATGTTTTTAAAATGTGTAATAGAAATTGCCTCAAAACTCTGAAAATGTGAAATAATTTACACTCTTTCCTACACTGATTGAGAGTATTTCCTCACATCTTTGACACTTTAAACATGTTTTTCAAGCATAATTTTAGACATAAAATTGTGATTTTAAAAATAATGTTTAAAAAATTAACAGTATTGGTTTTAAACATGATTTATTATAATATTTGTCAATATATTAAAGAATTTTTGTTATCAATGTGCATTTTTTATCAGTTGTGGTACTTTTATTTATTTAGTAGCATTTAAAGTATATATTTCTCTGTAAATTGCATATTTTGCTAAATAAATATGCAATTAGTTCTTATGTACCATTCAAGAGTTCTGGGAGGAGCTTTGGCAAGATGGCTGACTAGACACAGCTGAAAAATGCCTTTTCAATGAAGAAGATCCAAAATATTGAGTAAACGATCACGCTTTGGACAGATCTTTTGAGAGGAAATACTGAATGTTGATAGAGAGGCAACACAGACACTATTGTTGAAAAGGCAGGAAGCTAAGAAGGTTGCTTAAAGTCACTGGGCATCAGGACTGGCCCAGGGACCCAAACCAGACTTAAAGAAAGGGTGACTGAAGGAACCCCTGGGTACTACATTTCCACTGCAGAGCTCTGGGATCCCACCTACAAGAGGTCCTATGACCTCCAAAGACCTTTGAAGTAGCAGGGGAAGCTGCCTGGGGAACAGTCAGGGACACAGCTTGAAACTGCACAGAGCCCGGAAGGTTTTGCTATGCTGTAAAGCTGCAGGAAAATGCAGCCATAAGTACCTATCACATAAGGCTCTCCATCTTGCACTGAGTGGTTGTAGCTCCTGCTGTCTGCAGGGCTGAGAGAGAGCAGAGCTACCACAGCCAGAGGACAAAGTTGCATTTGATCCAACTGCCCCCTTGTCTGCTGGCTCCTCCCATGACTGCCTTCCTGGCCACTTCTGAAAGAGGATTCCCACAGCACAGCCTCCACTGCCCTGCCTGAGTATTTTGCTGGCAGCCTGAGAGAACTTTATACCCCAGCACAGACAGTGCTTTACCACAAGGAGCCTGTGGACAAACCCATGGGCTTGGTCCAGTTCCCCAGGACTTGAGAACACCACCCAGGAAAGTCAAGCTGAGACCGGTGGCCTAAGGTGAAGCTGGGGAATAGCCCCATACTCAGAGCACAGAGAAGAGGGTGGCATGGGTTCATGTGCTGGCACAGGAGCAACTTTTCCAACTGGACCGCATAGCCAGCCATGGCTTCTTTATCAGGGAGCCCCATGGCTTGGAAGATCTGGAATAGCTCAACAATCTGGGCACAGAAGGTGTAGGACAAGTCTAGCAGATCAGGCCTTCTCACAGGGCAGATGGAGAAAGGTCCACCAGGTTGGGGGACTATGAGCTGAATGGGTCTCACAGCCATCTGTTGGGCTAAAAGTCCCAGATGTGTGGACAACATGCCAGTTGCATACCTGAAGTGCCATTGCCCTGCCCGGGGATCCTCTGTCCTTGACCTACTACATCACCAGAGCAGCCACAGACATACCCCACAACTTGCTCTGATTCCAGCAAGCAGAGGAGACTGGTAAGTCACCAGGGAGTCACGGAACTCTTGACACAGACTGACCCTAAGGGGAGGGGAGAACAGGCTGCCAAATTACCCCTTGGGGCCAAGGAAACATGAGCATGGCACCAACAATTGAAGTGGAAACCACCAAGACCCGGAAATGGACTTAGAGACGGAGTCATCTCTTGCCCCTGCTTTTCCCCTGTAGAGGACTGCTGCAAGAGACACTGAAATACAAAAGGGTGAACTGCAGCTGAGTAGGAGCCTATCTGCTGGCTCTTACCCTTAAGCACTATTAAGTCCATTAAATTACACTACCCAATAAAAATACACTGTTTCAACACGTGATGTCTGTGAAACCCACTTCAGGAACTTAACTACAACCAAGGAACCCCCCGACAGGGACTTGGTCCTCTGAAAGCACCTCGATATGAAGCCAATTGGCAATACACAGCATAAGCCACAGTCAAATCCTCATGGGAAAAAAGAATATAAAATTAAAAAGCCCAATCCAAATGACAGCAAATTCAAAAGAAAAAGAAGCACCAGCTCCCTCAGATAGGAAGGAATCAGCACAATAACTACAGCAATTCAAAAAGCCAGAGCACTTCGTTATCATCAAAGAATCACACTAGCTCCCTAGCAATGTATTCTAACTAGCTTGAAATGTCTAGAATGGCATGTGTGCAATTCAGAATCTGGGTGGCAAAGAAATTCAGTGAGATCCAAGAAAAAATTAAAATCCAATCCAATGAAACCAGAAAAACAATCTGAGATTTGAAAGATGACATAGCTATATTAAGAAAGAACCAAACTGAATTTCTGGAATTGAAGAATTTGCTACAGGAATTTCAAAATGCATCTGGAAGCCTTAACAACAGACTGGACCAAGAAGAGAAAATTTCAAAATCCAAAGACTCTTCCTTTGAATCAACCAAATCAGATACAAAGAAAGAAAGAAATTAAATGAGAAAATAAAAGTCCTTCGAGAAATATAGGATTATTTAAAGCAACCAAATCTACAAATAACACATTGCTCACAGAGAAGTAAAAAGAGTAAACAAATTGGAAAATATATTTGGGTATAAAATCCATGGTAATTTCCCCAATCTTGCTGAGAGGTCAACACAGTGATTCAAAAAATTGAAAGAACTCCTGTGAGATATTATACAAGATAATACCCAAGCCATATAGTCATCAGACTTTCCAAGGTCAATGCAGAAGAAAAAAAATCTTCAAGGAAGCTGGAAGAAAAAATGGTCATATCACCTATTAGAGGATCCCATCAGGCTAACAATGGGCTTTTTGGCAGAAACCTTATAAACCAGAAGAGATAAGGGCTCTATTCTTAGCATCATCAAAGAAAAGAAATTCCAGCCAAAAATTTCATAACCTGCCAAACTAAGCTTCATAAGTGAAGGAGAAATTAAATCTTTCCCCGATAAGCAAGCACTAAGGAAACTATTTGCCACCAACCCAGCCTTATAAGAGATGCTTAAGGAAGTTCTAAACATGGAACAAAAGAACAATACCTACTACCACAAAAATACACATAAGTATATAGCCTACCGACCCTATAGAGCAACTATACAATCAAGAATACAAAGGGACCAGGTAACAACATCATGACAGTAACAAAACCACACATATCAACATTAACCTTGAATGAAAATGGTCAAAGCCCTACATATAAAAGACACAGAGTGGCAAATTGAATTAAAAAACAAGACCCATCTTTCTGCTGTCTTCAAAAGTACCATCTAACATGTAATGAAGTATTTTGGGTCAAAATAAAGGGATGGAGAAAGATTTATCATGCAAATGGTAAACAAAAAACAGGAGGAGTCACTATTCTTGTATGAGATAAGATAGATTCTAAGGCAACAACAGTAAAAATGGACAAAGTTTAAATTCAACAAGATTTAGCTATCCTAAATTTATAGTATCCCTATGACATTGGAGCACCCAGATTCATAAAACAATTACTTCTAGACCTAGGAAAAGACTTAGCCACACAATAACCGAGGGGGATTTCACCCCACTTAGAGTATTAGACAGATTATGAATGGAAAAAAAAAATAATAATAATGAGTAATAAATTCTGGACTTCAATTTGACGTTTGACCAATTGGACATAACAGAATTCTACAGAACATTCTACCCAAGAACTACAGAATATATGTTCTTTTCATCTGCACGTGGAACACACTCTAAGATTAATCACATGCTTGGTCATATAGCAAGTCTCAATACATTTTAAAAAATTGAAATCATAACAAGTATATTCTCAGACCACAGTGGAATAAAAATTGAAATTAACACCAAACCACACAATTACATGGAAAATAGACAACTTGCTCCTAAATGACCTTTGGGTAAACAACCACATTAAAGAAGAAATCATTGTAAGCAAATGAAAATAAAGCCACTACCTTGTAAAACCTCTGGACTGCAGCTAAATCAGTGTTAAGAGAAAATTTTATACTGCTAACTACCTACATTAAGACAATAGAAAGGTCTCACATTAATCTAATAACACACTTAAAGGAACTATGGAAAACAGGAGCAAACTAATCTCAAACTAGCAGAAAAAAGAAGTAACTAAAATCAGAGCAGAAGTACAGAAAATTGAGACCCCATAAAACCATCCAAAGAATCAATGAAGCTAAAAGTTGGTGCTTTGAAAGGGTAACAAGATTGATAAACCACTAGATAGGTTAACAAAGAAAATAAGAGAGAAGATACAAATAAGCAAAATGAAAAATGACAAAGGAGACATTACAAGTGATCTCACAGGAATACAAAAAATCATTAGATCCTATTATAAGCACCTTCATGCACATAAACTATAAAATCTAGAGCAAGCAGATAAGTTCTGGGAAACACACAACCTCTCAAAATTGAACCAGGATAAATTGAAACGCTGAATAGACCAATAACAAGTTCTGAAATTGAATCTGTAGTAGAAAAACCACCAACCAAAAAAGCCTTAGACTAGGTGGATCCATAGCCAAATTCTACCAGATGTAGAAAGAAGAGCCACTACCAATTCTATGGAAACTATTATAAAAACTCAAGGAAAAGGGACTTCTCTCTAACTCATTCTATGAAAAGATACCAAAATCCTGATACCAAAACCTAGCAAAGACACGATTAACAAAACCAAACAATAACAACAACAACAACAAAAACAAAAACACTACAGATGAATATCTCTAAAGACCAAAGACAGAAAAATTATCAACAAAATACTAAAAAACTGTATCAGGCAGCACATCAAAAATTTAATTTGCCATGATTAAGTAGGCTTTATTCTTGGGAGGCAAAGTTGGTTCAACATATACAAATCAATAAATGTGATTCATCAAATAAATACTTTAAAAAAAATCTCAATAGACACAGAAAAAGTATTTGATAAAATCTAACATCCTTTTATGACAAAAGTCCTCAAAAAACTAGGTGTCAAATGAACATACCTCGAACTAATAAGAGTAATAATCTATGACAAACCCACAGCCAGCATTATACTGAATGTGCAAATGCTAGAAGCATTCCTGCTAAGAACTGAAACAAGGCAAGGATGTCCGTTTACAATTCTCACCATTTATCACTCACCATTTACCGCTGTCATCCAATATAGTACTAGAGAAGTCCTAGCCAGAGAAATCAGCCAAGAGAAAGAGATAAAAGGCATTCAAATAGGAAAAGCGGAAGTCAAATTATCTCCTTCTGCTGACAATATGATTCTATACTTAGAAATTACTGACAATCTCATCAAAAGGCTCCATAAATAACTTCAGTAAAACTTCAGGATACAAAATCAATGGACAAAAATCAGCAACATTTCTATATAGGAATAACAATCAACCCAAGAACCAGATCAAGAGTGGAATCCCATTTACAATAGCCACACACAAACACTAAAATACCTAGGAATGCACATAACCAAGGAGGTGAAAGGTCTCTTCAGGGAGAACTTGAAAACACTGCTGAAATAAATAATAGATGGCACAAATGAATGGAAAAATATTCCATGCTCATGGATTGGAAGAACAGATATCTTTAAAATGTCTATACTGCCCAATGCAATTTTCACAGAATTAAAAAAAAAAAAAATTCTAAAATTCATATGGAACAAAATGAAAAACAAAAACAAAAACAACTGAATAGACAAAGCAGTCCTGAGCAAAAAAGAACAAATCCAGAGGCATCACATTGCCCCTAATCAAAGTATACCAGAGGGATACCAAACTAGCATGACACTGGTAGAAAAATAGACACATAGACCTATGGAACAGAATAAAGATCTCAGAAATAAATCCACACACTTAAAACCAATGGATCTTTGACAAAGTCAACAAAAGCAAGCAATGGAAAAGGGATCCCTATTCAATAAATGGTGCTGGGAAAACTGGCTAACCATATGCAGAAGAATGAAACTGGATACCTACTTCTCATTACATTCAAAATTATCTCAAGATAGATTAAATACTTAAATATAAGGCCTCAAACTATTAAAAATCCTAGAACAAAACCTAGGAAATATTTTTCTGAACATTGGCCTCAACAAATATAATACAATGAAGTCCCCCAAAGCAATTGCAATGAAAAGAAAAATGTACACTTGGAACCGAATTAAACTAAAGAGGTTCTTAACAGCAAAAGAATCAATCAGCAGGGCACACCGACAACTTACAGAATGGGAGAAACTGTTTGAAAACTATGCATCCAACACAGAACTAATTATCTAGAATCTGTAAGAAACGTGAACAATTGAACAAGCAAAAACCAAATAACTCCATTAAAAAGCAAGCAAAGGACATGAACAGACTCTTCTCAGAACAAACAAACAAACAAAAAAGACATACAAGTGACTAACATGAAAAAGTGCCCAACATCACTAATCATCAGAGAAGTATGACACAAAATCACAATGAGATACCATCTCACACCAATCAGAATGGCTGTTATTAAACTCAAAAACAACAGAAATTGGCGAGGCTACAGAGAAAGTGAATGCTTAGTCACTGTTGGTGGGAAAGTTTATTAGTTCAGTCCTTGTGGAAGGCAGTTTAGAAGTTTTTCAGAGGACTAAAAATAGAACTACCATTTGACTCAGGAATCCCATTACTAGGTATGTACCAAAAGAAAAGTAATAATACTCCCAATAAGTTACCTACTCTCATATGTTTATTGCAACACTATTCACAATAGCAAAGGCATGGGAGCAACCTAGGTAGCCATTAAGACTTATCTGGATAAAGGAAATTTCATACATATACACTATGGAATACTATGTAGCCATGAAAAATAATGAAATAATGTCCTGGAAACCGTTACCCTAAATGAATCAATGAAGACACAGAAAATCAAATATCACATGTTCTTTCTTATGAGAGGGAGCTAAACCCTGGATAGATATGTATATAGAAATGGCATCAATAGATACTGGGAACTCCAAAAGTAGGGAGGGAGGAAGGCAATGGCTGAAAAACTCTATCAGGTAGTAGGTTCGTCAGTAGAAGCCAAAATCTCAGTATCACAAATAGTAACAAACCTGTACATGTACCCTCAAATCTAAAATTAAAATTTCAAAAGATAATTCTTGATAAAATGTTTAACTATAGTCTAATAAATATTTAGCATGTAAATATCCTCAGATAAAAGCTTTTCTTTCAATAGTGTTTATGTGGTCTGTTACAGTAAAAAAGTTTTAAAATCTTATCTTCACAGATATATTATTTTCTTTATAATTTTATCTTTTAGTGCTATGATTATAGAGATCTTCAACATTGAAAACATATGAGTTTCTAATTTTCTATAATTTCATTTTGTTTTGTATTTTTTTTTTAATTCACTAAGAATTAGCATCCTTGAACATTACATCTTTTGAATCAAATTTTCACTCAGGCATAGACATTTATGTAAAATAGATTAAGATAAAAATCAACAAACCAATAAACAAATCTCACATTCCACCAGAGCACATGAGTTATGACTTCATGTCCTGCTAATGCAGAAGATACCAAAGTATATTGGAGGAGCCTGGTGTCTGGAAGGATCTCTAGGATTAAGCATAATTGTTTCTCTCTGAATTATAAACATTATTTAAATAACTCTTTTTCTTTCTTCACAGATGATAATTATAATTTATCTGGGTTATGTCTGTGCTTTATCCTTTTCATTAATTGTATCTGATATATGGTGACCTCTTTGTTATTTCAAACAAAAGCCTTTCCTTAGTTTTGTCTTTTTTTTTTTTTTTTGACAGAATGTTATGTTTGATTAATTGTATTATTTTGTTCAGATATAATAATTAGCCAAAAATAGTACTCTTCAGATTCTGTTCACTGTGGGCTTTGGGGTCAAGGTGACCTGCTTTTAAATCAGCCATTTAGTAACTGAACAGCCTTAAACAAATCAGTTAACATCTCACAATATTAGTATCTACATATACTTCAATTCACACCTCATAGAGTTGCGGTAAAAGTAATACGTATTTAAATTTAGTTTATAAATATATTTGATTGTTTACCATAGTATCTGGTATATTCTCTTCAGTTGATAAATGGCAGTTAATATATTTTTGGGTTTCCTTTATGCCTCAGTATATTTCTTCAGAATATTTCCCCACATTGTCTTCTTACCCATATTTTGCATGTATGTGGGGTTTGAGTTTATATTTTAGGCTCTGCTAAATGACTTCTTTGCAGAAAGAATGTTGCTGGCCATCCCACCAAATGAGGGCCCCCTCCTGTTTTTACCTTACTTCTTCAATTTCTCGTTTGGTAGCATAACATAATTTGTAGTCATTTTGTTTATTCTCAAATGCTTTTAAATGCATTTTCACCAAGAATGAAGGCATTATGATAATAGGAATGTTTTCAATTACTCTTTTTTCCTCCCTCCCTACCTTCCTTTCCCTCTGTCTCTTTCTTTGCAATAGCTAATATAATGACAGAACATAGCAGCTGTTTAGTAACTAGGCAATTTATTTCATCAGTAATTTTTCCATTTATTTCTTATTTTGCTGCATAGTAAATTTTGTTTTTGTCAATTCCTAACACTTTCACTACTCTAAAAATCTGATTTTCTTTTTTTTTTTAAATTACATATTTTATTTATTTATTTATTTAAAATATAATTTATTAGGCTTTGGGAAAAAAATTTAGGTAAAAATCACTCACAAATCCACCTTTCTAAAGATAACACTAATAACATTTTTATTTTTCCTATGGTTTAGTAGTGAGAATTGGACATGGAATCTATTGTGTTAGGGGATGGTAATGTATTTGCTTAAGAATAAACATAAAATATAACTGGTAGATTGAATTGAGTTTAGGTATGTTTGAGTATGCTCTAAATGTGATGCAACTAGAAATGATATGCGTCAAGAAAATGGCACATTGGGAGGAACAGACTGGCAAAAAGAGACTGCACAATATTTACATTTTTGAAACAATAAAGAAGCCAAGAATTCATGTTGTAGTTCAAACAAATAAAGCAGAGGTCTTACTAACGTGCAACTGAGTAGGAGTGACTCCTTTTTGCCCCAATTATGGGGGCCTGCTTCTTAGGGTAATGATATTATTAGGTTGGTGCAAACATAATGCAGCTTTTTCCATTACTTTTAAATGGCAAAAGCTGCAATTATGTTTGCACCATCCTAATACAATGAGAAATGCTGCATGCAATTGAAGTAAGCAGTAATTAGGGACAAAGGTATGTGTGTTCCAGAAAGTTCTACCAAGGGAAGGTCAGGAAAGGAGTCTGAGAGGTTTGCTCAATGGGAAAAAGAAGAGATCATGAGGGAAATGGACTGGGATTCCAAGTAGAAAAAAATGTTATTGGGCCCTCAGGTCAGGGAGGCAGATACAGAGAGTGTTTGAAGGGGTGGGCTTTGAGTTCAGACTCCCTGGGTTCAAATCCTGCTTGAGCAAGCAACCTAGCCTCTTAGTTTCCTTGATAGAAAAATGAGAATGGTAATGCTTATAGTGAAAATTGTGAGAATTAGAGGATGTAGAATGCTTTAAACAGCACTTTACTTGGTTCATAGGGACAATAGCTAAGATCTGATTTTCTACCTTATTTTCACAACTTCTCTTATTTCAGTCTCTGACTTTCACAGGGCCCCTTTCATCACTCTCATTTCCTTAAAAGGTTAAGATGATGTCAAAAGTATACCCTTTGGTCCTGGGAATGTAATATATTTTTATCATTTCTCTTCCTATAGGTTTTATGTAGTATAATTATTATCTATTTTATTTATAAAACTTTTTCATAGGTTCTATGCTGCCTTTTGTAGTTATTTTCTCACTTTTAAGTGAAATCAAATGTCTTCAGGTCTGAACAAATGGCTTGCTTGCAGGACTAAACTCTTTCTGTGTCCCCTCACTGCTTATCTGAATGATGTTGAAGCCCTCCTGTGACCTTAACCACAGAGGTATATATTATCCATTCATCCATCCATCCATCCATCCATCCATCCATCCATCCATCCATCCATTCATCTATCCATCCATCCATCTATCTATCTACAGTTTAATCTTTCACAGGTTAAAGGAGTCTAGGAATATAACTAGCATCAAACACATTCAGTAAAGGACATTCTCTTTGCCAATTTTCTCTCTCATTGTCCCAAGATCTTTCCAAACCTAGCATAACAAATATTAAAATTTTATATTCTCTATATTGTCATTTAAATTGAAGTATTTTTTTCCTATAAGAATCTTGACAAGTTCAGAGCTTATATTTCTGCTGATGATAGTATAAAACAAAGCCAAAAGTTAAGGACAAACATAAAGCCTTACGAAGTTGACAAATACATCTCATTTTTTTTTTCCAGATTTGTGACTATTTCAGGGGATCTGAGCTTCCTTTAGGTGCTGTATGTACACCATGTAATCCCCTCTGACTCAATCGCCCTTTTGCTTGCACAGTCCTCAGTCTTGGATACTTACCTGTATGAATTACATAAAAGGAATCACCAGCTCTCCAATTCCTATTGGGGTTTCCAGTGGAGAGCCAAGGAAAAGTTAAAAGACAGAAGAGTGAAACTGAAGAATTTTGTTTTCCTGAGCCCTCCCTACTGTGTCACCTTGGCTCCTTCAATCTGTATCAGTGGGCCTCAACAATGGATTGTATTAGTCTGTTCTCATGCTGCTAATAAAGACATACCTAAGGCTGTGTAATTTATAAAAGAAAGAGATTTAATGGACTCAAGATCTATGTGGCTGGGGAGGCCTCAGCATCATAGTGGAGAGCAAAGGGGAAGCAAAGGTTCATCTTACATGGTGACAGGCAAGAGAGCTTGTGCAGGGGAACTCCCATTTATAAAATCATCAGATCTCATGAGACGTATTCACTTCCAGGAGGACACTATGGGGAAAGCCATCCCCCATAATTCTGTTATCTCCATCTGTGCCCATTCTTGACATGTGGGAATTATTACAATTCAAGGTGAGATTTGGGTGGAGACACAGCCAAATCATGTCAGGACCATCTTCTGAAATCTGGTTAACAGCCTCTTTCCTTTGCTTGTTCAGACTACAGCTCATTCTGCGACTTCTGAAGTCTCACTGTTTTAGTGGAGTGATTATTTTATGCATATGGTACTTGCTTAAGTTACTATAATATGCTACTGAACACCAGCTGGTAAAAATTGGGATATGGCCTGTAACCAGGGTAGAGAGGAGTACTTGCACTTCCAACTCCCCCACTCAGATACATCCTCCAATTTGGCACTTTTAGCCTGGCAAACAACTCTGAATCTCACCCATCCTCCATCCAATCTGCAGCTAAGGATGTTCATCAAGTAACTTACTATATCTTATCCTTAGCCAGAGTGGCTCTTTGCAGGCCGGCTGTCTGTTGCCAAGAACTTTACTAATTCACCACGTTGTTGTACACACAATACTGAGAAGCTGAAGAATTTACACTTGATGGAGGGACATAGTTAGTCCTTCTTATCTATTTCTAAACTATCACCTGACAGATACAACCCTGCTCCAGACCTGTAATGAAGGCAAGGGCTTTTCTAAGGAGATTTCGGTTTGTCTGTATCTATAATTGGCAGAAGAATGTTCCAATGACCTCTACTCCAACCCCTTTCTGAGGCTATCATGGTGAAATGTCCACATAAAGTATATATTTTATGGGATAGAAAATTTAAAACTTTACATTTTATATATGATTAAAAAATTTGTTACCTTGGTTTTCTGTTTAACATGGCCTCTACTTTAGGTAAGTGTCCATGTCGAGTCAATTTTCTTAGTTATTTTGCAAGCCAATTTGGGAGAAATTTAAATTTTCTCATTTAGCTGAGGTTTAGTTTCTGATTTAGGATCTTTCCTACAGAGATTTGTTTGTGCTATGACAGGAAAAAAATATTCAGGGACAATCCCTGTTGTTTGCAGGTGCTATTATTTTGGCTGAACATACTTTTTCTTCTATTTTTCTAAAAAAAAGTTGCTTCTTAAGGATAAAATATCTCCTAGAGTAGGACTGCTTGTATTTTCTGTGCTACAAATTACACACTAGACCTCACTGTGCTAGGTTAGAATACTCCAACTTTGATTTAGAATAGCACTTACGGATTCCTGAATTATTTCAAACTCTTATTGAGAAGCCAGAGTCAAGACCAGCTACTCATGGTTACGACTCATTTGTTGTAACTTCCATTTCCTGCAGTATCAGAATGATGATCTTTCATTGAAGCAAAAGTGGCTTCTATTAGAGGATGCAGAGTTTCCCATAAAATACCTTCACCACTAACCTACATACCATCAAAATGTTTGCCAACAAATTTTAGAGGTTTTCAAGCGATTTTCTATTAATATTTCACATAACACTGAAATGCTTTTACAAAGATGAGAAGTATGTGTTCGCAATTGAAAAATTATTTCAATATGACGCCATTTGTATGTCCGGAAGAAATTCTTGTATGCAGCATTGAGTTTCACCATGTTCTAATTTTGATACTAGAGAAGCTTCTTTGCTATTTTTTCCCCTTTGGAATATTCAGTGAGTCCCTGAGATGGTGATTTTGAGTGCTATTTTTCTTCTGTCATCTTTTCTGAACGTTCTTGAGCTTGACTGGAGAAATAAGAAGAGATTAGGAAGGAGAAGAGAAGTCAGATAATCTTCTAGACAAACAGTAGTAACACACACATACAAAGACCCCAAAAGTAAATGTTCATATTAGGTAACATGTGCTTTGGTGTGTTCACAGAAACATAATGAAATATTTCAATAACAACTGTATATAGAATTTAAGAAACTGATAATGATCAACTAGTTTACTATTCATGTAAAAGCCATTTGCAATACTTAAAATGCTATATATTTTTTTCTAGATTTATTATTTATAAAGTTATACAATTAAAACTTTACTAGCTCTAACATTTATACATGTAGGTAGAAAAGCAATCCCTTCAATCTCAGTTGTATTTTTCTAAAATTGTAAATGTTTCTTTTTATAATAATAAGACTTTGCAGAATATGCTAGCCAAAGTAATGAAAAAATGTTATTTCATAAATTTGTAGGAAAAAATGTAGTGTGGACTAACATAACAGAGAGGCCAGATTAACGTCTAATATTTGAAAGGCATCTATTGACATATTAGGCAAGCAATGTGTGCACAATTTCCCTCATTCAATATCATACGAAAACTTAAATTTACCATGTAAAAGGATGTATCTTTTCCAGAGTAACTGTACTTTTGAAATCTTGTTATGAAATGCTAAAGGGGATTATCTCTTTATAAAGCTCTGATCACTGTTTGAGAACAAATATTTTACCAAAAGAATATCTAAAATATTATTTTATTAAATGTTTTATATGTAATAATCAGGTAATTTATTTCAGTTCCTCAACCTTTTCCATTTATCAACCTCCTCTCCACTGTTCTCTATCACTAGATTCATAGTGAGATGAAATAATGAAAGATATATTATTCCTCCAAGTGTGCTGCTTGAAAAACCACATCATTTGCTTTTAGAACTCATGCTGTTTCCCTCACGAGTTTCACTTAATATATTTTACATACGTTCCTAACAGGTGTTGAAAAAACCCACTCTCTGCTTATAGAAAGACCATATTTCACAGCAAGAAATTGGTTGTAAATGGTGGGTTATATTTCACTTGAAGAAATACATATTTAAACTAGTAATTACAATTTATAGTGCTGTCCTTATAAAGCCTAACAGCCCCTTAGCTTCTCTATACCATTCATGCTCATTCTCAGACAGAAGTTTCCAAATGAAAATAAATGTTATAAATCTTTCAAAGTGGTCATGAAGATACATTTTGTGAAACTATAAAAGCCATTAAATTGACAACGATAATATTGTGTGCATGGGCATATCTTAAAACCATGGATCTATATCATTTAGCAACAGGAACTAAATATGCTACATAAGTGGTGAGTGCTCTTCAATTATCCCCATTATCAGGAGGGAGAGACAAGGTGCCGGAAAAGTTAAGCAGCTGCTGGGAGACTACATGAACAGAACTTATGAATTTCCTAAATTGTCTGACTAAACTATGTTTTGCTGTAAATAAAAATATAATGTTGAAAGGAATTATTAATTATTGAGAGATGAAAGACAGTGCAAATTTACTGTATGTAGAGTCTCCAGGCTGGATATCTATGGCATCTTAATTTTAGTCTCAGCCAGTCATATTTCATTCTACTATAATGCTATCACTACATTTTATTCCCCCCAAATCTCAATTTTAATGCATATCTTATAATTAAAAAGTTACATTCCACCAATCCTTGCTGCACCAAAAATTATTTCCAGTTCCTCCTTTCTCTACATCATACTTCCCTGGTGAAATTCTCATAATGACTTGATTTGTCCAATAATGTTTACAACATTGTTATATGACTAGGATGACTCTCAGGTAATTACCTAGCTCTTTGATCTAGAACACTGCATATATATATACACACACATACATAATATATGTATGTATTTTGATCTAGAACACTACATATATACATATATACATATATGTATGTATTATATACATATATGTGTATATAATAGTCATTGTTATATGACTAGGATGACTCTTAGGTAATTACCTAGCTCTTTGATCTAGAACACTACATATATATACACATATATATGTATATGTAGAATACACACACACATACACATATATACATATGTATGTATATGTATGTACATATATGTATATATGCATGCATTCTATATATACATATATGTGTATATATGTAGTGGTCTAGATCAAAGAGCTAGATATTTACCTAAGAGTCATCCTAGTCATATAACAATGTTGTAACATTATTGGACAAATCAAGTCATTATGAGAATTTCACCAGGGAAGTTTGATGTGGGAGAAAGCAGGAACTGGAAATAATTTTTGGTACAGCAAGGATTGGTGGAATTTTACTTTTTAATTATAAGATATGCATTAAAATTGAGGTTTGGGGGCAATAAAATATATGTGTATATATAAAATATATACATATGTGTGTATATAAAATATATACATATGTGTGTATATATGTAGTGTTCTCTCTATATATATGTATATATGTAGTATTCTACAGTGTTCTATGCACAGTTAAAGAAACTAACTCCTATATACATGAAGTGCACAGTTCAGGCTCACATTCATTATTATATAATTTAGTTGTTTGATTTATTTTCTCTGTTCTGTGTGGAAGAGTATTAATCCCGTAGTTTCTCAGTCAAAAAAGGAAAAGGAACATTACTTTGTATTGCAAACTTAGATGCTTTTTCCATCACTTTCACAAAGGGGCCAAGTTTTTACTCAACTGACAAGGTTATTTGTATTTGAAAATATAATACATTGAATTTAAAAATTCCAGTGACATAGGTGTACTTCTGAAATATAGTTAGTTCCATTCAGACCAATTAAACTAACAGTGGGAAAGAAAAAGATGATTTCTTAAGGAGATGCTGAGCAAGATAAAACCATATATTCCTCACTGTGTTTTGGAAACTTAAAAAGAGAAAAGAAAGTCATATTTTCCTGTATGTTCACAATTATAGACTAGCACCATTACAATATTCTAGGAAATATGTACTATAGAAAGATGTGCCAAATTCCCCACTGTAGAGAACATTTTATTTCTCTAAAAATAATCCAAATCCGCTGTTATGGCAAGGTGCTTCCTAATGGGATTTTACTGTAATAATAATTTTAAGTTTTATTCCTAGAGCATAAAAGAAATAATAGAAATATACTCATTTACAGGCACTAATAGATTCTTCTAGTGAATACATCAAAATTTTTATTGTTGTTAGTAAAACAGCACTTACTTTTAGAAAAAGGCATTCATTGCCTTATATGGTTTCACCAATCCCTATGCTCTACAATATGAATTTCTTTCTGTAAAACTCAGATAATTTAAAAGAATATTTCAGAACAATAATAATTACCATACATTCATCCTTAGAGCCTTCTACATTTTGTAAATATCATTTTATTCTAGACTTTTCTTTTTCTTTTTGAAAATTGAAGCTTAGCTTATTGATGAGTAAGCAAAAATCCTGAGCAAATATTTAGCCAGGATAATTGGTTTCAGGGAATTGTTGTATATTTTACTGATACTCTAACAAGTTAATCTAGTGCTGTAGCTGCAAAATAGTTTAACATATAATCGAATGATTATATAAATGATAAAGAGTATATGCTGCCTGCTAGTTAACTAATCAATGACAAAATTACATAACACACCTCCTAAGAGGCATGCACACTTTCCGAGTTTCAGTATAGGTCAATTCATCCAATAAACAGAGAAAGAGGGGGAGGGCCCAGATAGCCTACTAGAAGCAGCACCAAAAAGATCCAAGACAGTGTGTGAATCCTGCACTGGCAACCAAGGAATCCAGGTTCTGTCATTAGGACTGACTAGGCAGCCGGCGTGACCCAAGGAGAAGAGGGAAGAGCAATATGGTATGGGAGTCCACCTGAGAGCTACGTGGGGCAGGGGAGCCCTCACCTCCAGCCAAGGGACTTGGCGAGTGAGTGTGCTATTCAGTCTGGGAAACTGCTTTTTCCATGGAACCATGCTACTCATGGATCGGAAGATCCCACTCAGGAGCCAATGCTCATCAGGACCTTGGGTACCAACCATGCAGCCATGCAGCTTGGTTAGAACCTGCCTCTAAGCCTGCTGAGTTCCTGGGGGGAGGGGCAGTCATCACCAATTCTGTGGATGCCTGCTGTGTAAGCTATCTGGACTCCTTGATGGAGTGGCAGCAGCCAACACTGCAGCTGCAGGGCCTCCCTGCAGAAACTCCAACTCTAGTCAAGGACTCATGAACAGAACTCTGATCTCCCTGGGACCGAGTACCTAGGGGAATGGGTGGCCATAGTCTCCACAGATCAGCAGATTTAGTCTTTCCTCCTGCTAGCTCTGAGGAATCCCAGATTCTCCCCAGTGCAGCACACCACCTCCACCAAGGGACAGCCAAAGTGCCTCATTAAATGGGTCCTGCTTCCTGTGCCACCCAACTGGGTGAGTCCCACCAAAAGGGGTTCTCAGACATCCTATGAAACAGTCCTACTGGCACCATGCGAGTGCCCCTCAAGGCCAGAGATCCCAAAGGAAGGAGCAGGTATTCATCTTTGCTGTTCTCTAGCCTCCTTGAGTGACATCTCTAGGTATAGGAGCAAACCAGATGAATAGGGCCTAAAGTGAACCCCCAGCAAACTTCAGCAGCCCTACGGAAGAAGGACTTGACTATTGAAAGAAAAACGAATGAACAAACAAACAGAAAGTGACAACAGCATGAACAAAAAATTTCCCCAGAAAAACTTCATCCAAGGATCAGCAGCCTCAAAGATTGAGAATAGACAAACTCATGAAGATGAGAAAGAATCAACGTAAAAACGTTGAAAACCCAAAAGGCCAGAGTGCATTTTCTCCTCCAAATGATCACAGCACCTCTCCAGCAAGGACGCAGAAGGTGATGGAGGATGAGATGAAAGAATAGACAGAAGTGGGCCTCAGATAGTGGGTAATAACAAACTCCTCTGAGCTAAAGAAGCATGTTCTAACCCAATTCAAAGAAGCTAAGAACCTTGATAAAAGGCTAGAGGAGCTGCTAACTAGAATAAACTGTTTAGAGAGGAACATAAATGGCCTGATGGAGCTGACAAATGCAGCACGAGAACTTTGTGAAGCATACACAAGTATCAATAGCTGAACTGATCAAGTGGAAGAAATGCTATCAGAGATTGAAGACTATCTTGGTGAAATAAGGCAAGCAGACAAGGTTGGAGAAAAAAGAATAAAACAGAATAAACAAAACATCCAATAACGTGGGACTATGTAAAAAGACAACCTATGACTGATTGAAGTACCTGAAGGAGATGGAGAGAATAGAAACAAGTTAGAAAGCACACCTCAGAACATTATCCAGAACTTCCACAACCTAGCAAGACAGGCTAATATTCAAATTCAGGAAATACAGAAAACACCATTAAGATATACCACAAGAAGATCAACCCAAAGACACATGATCATCAGATTCTCCAAGGTCAAAATGAAGGAGAAAAGGTTAAGGGCAGCCAGGGAGAAAGGCCACGTTACCTACAAAGGGAAGTCCACCCGACTAACAGTAGATCTCTCAGCAGAAACCTTGCAAGCCAGAAGAGAGTGGGGGCCAATTCACCATTCTTAAAGAAAAGAATTTTTAACTCAGAATTTCATATCCAGCCAAACTTAGCCCCATAAGCAAAAGATAAATAAAATATTTTTCAGAAAAACAAATATGGTGGGAATTCATTACCACCAGGCCTGCCTTTCTAGAAGAAATGGATAAATTCCTGGACACGTACATTCTGCCAAGACTAAACCAGGAAGAAGTTGAATCCCTGGATAGACCAATAACAAGTTCTGAAATTGAGGGAGTAATAAATAGTCTACCAACCAAAAAAAAGCCCACTACCAGATGGATTCACAGCTGATTTCTACCAGAACTACAAAGAGGAGCTGGTACCATGCCTTCAGAAACTATTCCAAACAACTGAGAATGACAGACTACTCCCTAACTCATTTTATGAGGCCAGCATCATCCTGACACCAAAACCTGGCAGAGACACAATAAAAAGAACTTCAGGCAAATACCTCTGATGAACATTAATGAGAAAATCTTCAGTAAAATACTGACAAACCAAATCCAGCAACACATCGAAGAACTTTTCCACCATGATCAAGTCAAGTTCATTCCTGCAATTCAAGGATGGTTCACCATACACAAATCAATAAACATAATCCATCACATAAACAGAATCAATGACAAAAACCACATGATTATCTCAATAGATGCAGAAAAGATCTTCAATAAAATTCAACATCTCTTCATGTTAAAAACTCTCAATAAACTAGGTATCGATGGAACATACTTCAAAATAATAAGAGTTATTTGTGACAACCCGCAACCAATATACTGAATGGGCAAAAGCAGAAAGCATTCCCTTTGAAAAGTGGCACAGGAAAAGGATACCCTCTCTCATCACACCACTCATAGGTAACATAGTATTGGAAGTTCTGGCCAGGGAAAGCAGTGAATAGAAAGAAATAAAGTGTATTTAAATAGAAAGAGAGGAAGTCAAGTTGACTCTGTTTGCACATGATGTGATCCTATATTTAGAAAACCCCATTGTCTCAGCCCTATAATTCCTTAAGTTGATAAGAAACTTCAGCAAAGTCTCAGGATACAAAATCAATGTGCAAAAATCACAAGAATTCTCATACACCAACAATAGACAAGCAGAGAGCCAAATCATGAATGACCTCCAAATTCACAATTGATACAAAGAGCTATAAAGAGACGAAAATACCTAGGAATACAGCTAACAAGAGACATGAAGGACCTCTTCAAGGAGAACTACAAACCATTGCTCAAAGAAATAAGAGAGGAAATAAATAAATGGAAAAACATTCCATCCTCATGGATAGGGAGAATCAATATCATGAAAATGGCCATACTGCCCAAATTAATTTATAGATTCACTTCTATTCCCATGACATTCTTCACAGAAAAAAAAAAAACTACTTTAAGATTAATATGGAACCAAAAAAGAGCCCACATAGCCAAGATAATCCTAAACAAAAAGAACAAAGCTGGAGGCATCAGACTACCTGACTTCAAACTATACTACAAGGCTGCAGTAACCAAACCAGCATGGTACTGGGACCAAAACAGACAAATAGATTGATAGAACATAATAGAGACCTTAGAAGTAAGACCACACATCTACAACCATCTGCTTTTCAACAAACCTGACAAAAACAGCATGGAGAAAGCATTCCTTATTTAATAAATAGTGCTTGGAAAAGTGGCTAGCCATATGCAGTAAGTCAAAATGGGACCCCTTCCTTACACCTTATATACAAATTAACTCAAAATGTATTAAAAGCCAAAGCCATAAAAACTCTAGAAGAAAACCTAGGCAATACCATTCAGGACATAGACATGGGCAAAGATTTTAGGGTGAAATCACCAAAAGCAATTGCAACGAAAGCAAAAATTAGCAAATGGGATCTAATTAAACTAAAGAGCTTCTGCAATAGGAAAATAAACTATCATCAAAGTGAACAGGTGACCTACAGAATGGGAAAACATTTTCACAATCTACCCATCTAACAAAAGACTACTATCTGGAATCTATAAGGAACCTAAACAAATTTACCAGACAAACAAACAAACAAAACCAAATAAGTCCATCGACAAATGGGCAAAGGATATGAACAGACACTTCTGAAAAGAAGACATTTATGTGGACAACAAGCATATGAAAAAAAGCTCAACATCTCTGATCATTAGAGAAATGCCAATCAAAACCACAATGAGATAACATGCCATGCCAGTCAGGTGCTGATTATTAAAACGTCGAGAAATAACAGATGCTGCCAAGACTGTGGAGTAATAGGAACACTTTTACATCGTTGGTGAGAATGTAAATTAGTTCAACCATTTTAGAAGACAGTGTGGTGATTCCTCAAGGATCTACAACCAGAAATACCATATGACCTAGTAAACCCATTACTGAGTATATAACCAAAGGAATATAAATTATTCAATTATAAAGATACATGCACATGTATGTTTCTTACAGTACTATTCCCAACAGCAAAGAGATGGAACCAACTCGAATACCCATCAGTGATAGACTGGATAAAGAAAATGTGGCACATATACACCATGGAATACTATACAGCCACAAGAATGAATGAGATCATGTTATTTGCAGGGACATGGATGAAGCTGGAAGCCATCATTCTCAGAAAACTAACACAGGAACAGAAAACCAAACACCACGTGTTCTCATTCATAAGTAGGAGTTGAACAATGAGAACACATGGACACAGGCAGGGGAAAAACAGACACTGTGGCCTGTTAGGGGTGGAGGGAGCAAGGGAAGGGAGAGCAACAGCACAAATAGCTAAGGCACGCGGGGCTTAAAACTTGGGTGATGGGTTGATAGGTGCAGCAAACCACCACGGCACATCTATACCTATGTAGCAAACCTGCACATTCTGCGCATGTATCCTGGAACTTAAAAAAGTAAAAATGAAAAAAAAAAAAAATAGAGAAAGAAACGAAATAAATTATGTTAATTTTCCTGTTTTGCATTTACAGGTTGTTACATAAATTGGCAAAGATGGCTCCTGTGTATTGACCTAAGATGTCTCCATGTTGTTTACTTCTTTACAGCAGCCCAAAGTTTACCAGTACTAAACTCAACTCTTAAACATCAAATTATTTAAAATATAGTCCAAAGAAGCATAGTTTTAGTCTGTTAGAGCCTATTTGTATACTTTTCAAAACTTCACCTCGTGAATAAGAGTTAGGGAAGGAAGTGGAGCGAGATTGCCAAATAGAACCTTCCAGCAAACAACTCTTGAGGTAAAAATCTAATAATCTGACTAAAAAATACGCAAAATATTGTAACAGTTATTTCATAAAAGAGACATCCAAATGGAAAACAGGTATATGAAAAGATGCTCCACATCATTGATCATCAGAGAAAAGCAAATCAAATCTACAATGAGATATCGTCTCACTCCAGTTAAAATGGCTCTTAACCAAAAGATAGGCAATAATTAATGCTGGCGAGGAAGTTGGGGAAAGGGAACCCTCACACAATGTTCATGGGAATGTAAATTATTATAATCACTATGAAGAAAAGTTTGGAGATTTCTCAAAAGATGAAAAATAGAGCTACCACATTATATTATAAAGTAATCCTGCTGCTAAGTATATATCCAATAGAAAGGAAATCAGCATATAGAAGAGATATTTACACTCCTGTATTCATCACAAAACCATTCACAATAGCAAAGATTTGGAAACAAGGGTCTATTGACAAATGAACAGAGAAAATGTTCCATATGCAATGGAGCACGATTCTACCACAAAAAAAAAAAAAAAAAAAAAAAAAAAAAAAAGTGAGATCCTGTCATTACAACAAAATGGACAGAACTGGAGATCATTATGTGAAGTGAAATAGTGAAATAAGCTGGGCACAGAAAGACAAACTTCTCATGTTCTCACTTATTTGTGAGAGTTAAAATTTAAACAACTGAATTCATGAGAATAGAAAGTAGGATGACAGTTACCAGAGGTTGAGAAGAATACTGGAGATGGGGTGTGATTGAGGAATGGGGTTAATGAGTACAAAAATTAGAAAGCATGAATATGCTCTAGTATTTGATAGCATATCAGCATGGCTATAGTCACTAATAATTTGATTGCACATTTAAAAATAACTAAAAGAGTACAATTGGATTATTTGTAACACAAAGGATAAACAGTTCAGGTGATGAATACCCCATTTACCATGAAGTGATTGTTACATATTGTAGTAGAATAGTCCATATTCATTAAGGAATATTTTTCTATTATGCCATTACTTCTTATAAGAACATGATTATTTCTGGATCATAAATGTAGGTAATAACTTATATGATATTGAACAGTATGTGAAAACAATTCCAATTATAAAAATGTAACACCCTAATTGTCTTCTATAAAATTCTTTTATTGACTAAAAATATTACTAAAGTATATTTTTAAATATTCAGAGTTCAGAAAATAAATAGCAAAAACTTACAGCTCTTTTCAATCAACACTCAAATTTTTCTCCCACACCCTATATTATAGTCAGTAATGTCCCCAATTTTTTGTATATGTTTACACACATAGGCACAAAAATATGGAATTATACTTTTCATTATATTGTTATGTGCTATATTTAATCAACATTATAATTAGGGCTTTACTTCATCTCTTTAGTGGTGGTGGTATAATAAGACTATCCCATACATTTTCTAATCATTTTCTTAACTTGGAATATTTGTTTTTTTTTAAGTTATCACCATTTAAAATATAAAATATAATCAGCATTTATAAACATTTTTTTTCTGCACATATGTGAATATATCTAAGGTATAAACTCCTATAAGTGAAAGACTGAGGCAAAGAAGGTATATACATTTAATAGTTACTGCCAAATTGCTTTCCAGAAGTAACGCAACCAAGCAACACTGCTGTCCAAATAATTTGCGAGTGTCTATTTTGATTTTATTCTGGTTAAGAAAGCAATTAATTAGTCTTTAAAATTATTATAATTTGATGGATTTAAAAACTTTGCAATATTGTTTTAATTTTATTGTTACTCATTATTAGTGACTGTGTATCTATTTATAGGTTTATTGGACATATACATTTATACTTTGGGGAGATACTAATTATCAGTCATTGCCCGTTTTTATATTTGCTTGCTTTTTCCAAATAAAAATAGTAATTATATATATAATTAACATATATATGCATATGTTAATCCAATTACTATGATTTATGTTACAAACTCCTTCTTTCAGTCTATTTCTTGTTTTTAACATTGTGTATATTATTAATTTTTGCCTCTATGTCTGCCATTTATATAAGTGATGAACACATGACTGGGGAGAAAAAAATAGCAAAAACTTACAGCTCTTTTTAATCAACATTCAAGTCTTTTTCCTACACTCTGAATTATTATACTGAGTACTGTCCCACAACTTTTTGTAAATATTTGATTTATATATGGGGGTGGAAAGAAAAAAAACAAACATTGATATTAAGTGAAAAAAAATTAAATTTATCCATATTCTGTTCTTCACTTATGACAGTTAGGTATTTTCATATAATTCTGTTTTTAGTTATTCAATGGTTAATAAGAGAATTTTAAACAACTGATTCTACAATCATTTCTTGAGTTATCACAATTGCATAGTGTCCACTGATAATTCTTCTCAGTTTTCAATTTTACGCATGTAGCTCAATCTGGCTCAAAGTGTGGTGTATTTTTATTTTATTTTACATAACAGTCTTCGGGGCAAATTATTTTAGAAGTTCAATTATATTATCGAGAACTCAGTTTCTTTCTAATATGTTCTGCCATCTGCACTACTAATTTTATCTTTACAGGTAGCAAATTGGTTACTCAAGTTCCAGGCTTCAGAAAGCTCACACAAAATCCAGAGGAATAATAATGTGTTCTCTCTCAGGGTTAAACTATTCTCACAAGGCGCTCAACAATCTTCCTTTCACTACACATTGGCTGAGATTAAGTTGCATGTTCATTCTTGAGCTAGTTAATTACTAGCTCAAGGAAGAATAATTAGGAAGATATAGTAGGAAGTATATAATAATAGTATTATATAATACTAGGAAGAATAATTAGTTTGCACTTTAATCCAGGCT
Source organism: Piliocolobus tephrosceles (assembly GCF_002776525.5). NCBI lineage: Eukaryota > Metazoa > Chordata > Mammalia > Primates > Cercopithecidae > Piliocolobus > Piliocolobus tephrosceles. The sequence continues at coordinate 3,798,168 of NC_045435.1, read as the reverse complement.
TCTGCTGGAGGTGAGAAAGTTGTCAATTTCTTCTGAGATACACAGCTTTGAGGGAAATGTTAATACATTGACAGTATTGATAGCTGATTAGGAAGCAAAATGATGGGAATGGGACATGTTGACAGGCAACATCATTATAGATTCTAACATGAGGAAATAGCATACTTGCACTTTCCTTCTACTGATATTTTTTTTAAAAATTCTAAAACATTTTAAATGGAAATATTTTTAGACAAGTTTGCGAATTAGTTTTACCCAACTTCTCCTAATGATCACATCTTTCATAACCACAGTATAATGAGCAAAACCAGGAAAGTAACATTAGTGTGATACTGTTAACTAAACTATAAGACTTTTAGTATTGCTAGTTATATTCTGTAGTTTATTTGTTTCCTACGTATTTTAAATATGAGACATCAATTCTTTGCATTATTTTAAGAACCTCAGATTGAATCTTGATCCTTCATATGGCAAAACAAGAAATTAATATCTTTACTCTAAAACTTATTTTTTCTACTTCAACAGTCTCCTTCACTAGCAATTTCTATCTGTATTACTTTAGGTTTACATGATTTATAATACACTGAATTTTATTTGTAAGACTTTTTTTTTTATTTTTTGTGGAAGATAAATGCTACATGAGCAATGTTAATTTCAAAATTTGTAACAGCTCTACAGTTGTGAGTTTCTTGGCCAATATTTACTTAGAAATTAGATTTTAAGGAAAAACGTCAATTTTATGTGTATTAGTTAGAAATGTTTGCTCCATTAAGCTTCCCCAATTAATGATAAATAAAGTAGTTAATTAGGACAACGTGAACCAGATGTCTGTATCCTTCCTGCAGCACAAAATTAAACTTATTTTCGGGTTTTATTTATTTATTTTTTTGATACAATAATCTGTCTTTTATAACTACTTGCTAAATTTTCAGGTGCCTCTTAACTATATCTGATAACTTATAATTGGTTTTCTTTACTATTTATTTGAGTTCACTCTTCTCTCTTTAAATCATTTTTAATGATTGTTGGGTCATTTAATTCATTCTCAGGAATTCATATATTGTCTACTTGTTACTCCAAAAATCATTTTCACATATATTGTTCTTCTGAGCCCCATCTTGTAAATATTCAGTACTTTATATTTATTTTAAGCCTCACATATTCAAAAGTGAACTTTGTATTGCTTCAGTAAAAATGCCTTTATTTTCCTATACCACATAAGCATTTCTATCCAAATAAATTTTTGACTTCTAAATTATTTCACCTATGCAATTAAGTAAAAATTTATAAATTCTGCCAATTTTACCTCCAAAATATATACTGACTTGTTGCGTTTTCTCCATCTTAATAGGCATATGCCTAGTTCAGGCCAGAATTATCTCCCCTTCTACCAAAGCACATCTCATAATTATGTGGTGATATCCCAGTGGTCATCCTACATAACACTCACCTCCTCTCAATATTCTCCATGGTGTAATCATCACGATTTGCTTAAAATATAAATCAGATCCTGACTGCTGAAAAACAATTATCCATGGGTTCCTTGCATTTCTGCATGTCTTGCAAATGGAAGCAGTTGTCTATCTTTGCTCTAGACTATTTTGAAGGATATTTATAGAGTAAAGAGATAATTTTCAAAGATAATGTATCTCATGCTAGACCCAAGTGTAAGCATGTTTACTCTCCTTTAAATGAAGATCACATCCTTTCCTGGAGAAAGGGCAGGCTGTCCATTACAAAAGATTTATGTTCTGTAAGTTCAGAGTCCCTCTCTTGCAACAGCACCTATTCATTGCTTGTCTCAGTGTCCATCTGGGCCCATCTGTGTTGCTGATGTGGGACGTGGAAATAAGAAGAACTGGAACAAATATGTAGATCCTCATGCTGCTTGCAATGCTGTGAATGACAATGGCTTTTGTCTCTGGTTCAAGAGTCTCAAGTCTTCTATCAGCATTCCTAATTCTGTCAGGCTCATTATAACCTTGCAAGTAAATTCTCCAACTAATTATATTTCTTAATAGTCAGTCCATTTCTCTCTCTCTCTCTCTCTCTCTCTCTCTGTCTTATGAGCATGCATTAGTATTTTACTATAATATCTTAAAGAAAATTTGGTTTCTTTGTAGAACCTGAGATGTTCTGCAGGATCCATATACATCATTCTCATTTAGTATAGTGCCACTCTCTGATTTACTTACTGCAATTTAGCCATTCCAACCTTTCTTCAGTTTCTGAAATATGTCAAAGTTTTTCTTACTTCATGGCTTTCCCTCTATCCTCGTATCCTAATATGGTTCTCCTTCTTAACCTTTAAGAATCTGTCTCCTCACTTCTCTAAAAGAAAGTCTATCTTAACCAACCTCTCACTCCTTCATCCTCACACCCATACTATTGTTCACAATCAGCTACCTGGTTTCTTTCCTCCTAGTTCTCACCACAGTGTAATATTTGACAAGTTATTTGTTGTGTCTGTTTTCCCACTAGGTTGTATGGCTAAATCTCAGCACAAAGTTGGAATACAGTAGATTTTCATTATGCACTTGTCATACCTAATGTGGTTGTGTATATATGATTTTCTATGTCAATAGTGTATGGGAAAAATAAACATTTATTTATACAGTTAATAGATTTCTAGATGCACTGGAAATCTATTATAAACTAGAAAAGAACAATAGTGTCCTAAAATCCACAACATGTAATCAATAAATTTACCTTAACTCTATATCCACGTAGTAGTTATTCTAGTGTTAAAACATGAAGTGAAAAATAAACATTTGTTTTCATTGATTGACATTATATCTATATAAGCACGTTACCGAAGACAAAGAGAATGGACTAGAGTTTTGGAAAATATAGAATATAGTTGGGATCAGCAAAATAATCAACGATGTGTCTTCGGCTTTTTAAAATTGTACTTTTCTTTCTCTATGATTTAATTTCAAATTAACCAAATATTTGGGTCTGCTGAGTTTCCTAACAGCTTTGAAACAGGAAAGTCAATTGTCTTAGTTAAGAGCTATATTTAAAGCAATAATTGAAACCCTTGACTTAGTCACAAATGCACCATATATTATTCAGTTGGTGGTGGGAGATGCATGTATATTTCTGCTGTAAATGGGGCTCTTAAATATGCTCTATGACAGAGTGTGTGAAGTGCAACCTCAGAGTGGGCATCTCAGATTATCCCAGTGACAATAGCTCCTAAACTGCTAGTAAAACTATATCTAAAAGGATAAAAATCGCAGGTCACTGGTAATTGCAGAAAGGGCCACTTGGCTTCTTTTGTTGACAGAAATACAGTTTTTCAAGTTAAACTGATCGATGCAAAGAATTCTGTGAGTTACGTGAACAGCAATATTTCAAAAAACTCCCATCGTTGCTGCAATATCTTAAACACAGCACTTACTATCTCAGTCTTCAATGGGGCCCATCATTCACCCAAATGATGAAGAGTCCACTCTGGATTAAAGACTTATCTGAGTCTAAGTAGTGGCCCTGGGGCATATATTAGGGAATCTTGAACAAGCAGGTAGAAAGTGTTAATGTTATTTTGTTGTTTGTTTTAACTTAAAGGGAACTAAATATCATAAACACTTTCCAGGGCTTTATCAGGCTCTGATTTTTACAGTTTCTTGGAGAGAAAAATCTCAATGGCAGAATGCAAAAATGAGAAAGGTATTACTAATAGATAAGAAAGATATATGAATACTGAAATTATACCTCACTAGAGAGATACAATTTAATCAAAGGTAGGAAGAAATGAAAACAAAGTAGAAACAAATATTTCTTTCTTTTCATACCGGTTAAAATTTTCTTAAGAAATCTTAAGACTTGCAGAGCCAAATGTGTAAACCAGCCAGAGGGACCACAGTGGCAGGGTCATGTTGGCACCATCAAGAGGGAGTGTGGGGTGAAACTGGCTGCAGGGACCCAGTGACTGGATGGGAGGCATTAGGTTTTGACAAGTTTATATCACGCATGAGTATAAGCTAGTCATGCTTGGCTCAGGAGGCATTGGAAAGTCTGCTCTGCCTTTACAATTTGTCCAAGGAAATTATGTTGAAAATTATGATCCTACGATTGAAGACTCTTACAGAAAGCAACTTGAAATAGATGCACAATAGTGTATGCTTGAAATCTTGGATACCACAAAAAAAAATCTTTAGCAATGAGGGATTTCTACATGCAAAATAAACAAGGCTTTGCATTAGTTTATTTCATCATAGCACGGTCCACATTTAATGATTTCCAAGATCTAAGAGAAAAGATTCTTCAAGTTAAAGACATTGATGGTGTTCCAATGATTCTTATCAGTAATAATTGTGACTTGGAAGATGAAAGAGTTGTAGAAAAGGAACAAGGTCAAAATCTAGCAAGACAGTGGGCCAACACTTCATGCTTATAATCTTCTTCAAAATTACAAGTAAATGTTAATTAGCTATTACCCAGTGCAACAAATTAACAAAAATTCCAGTGGCTGGGAAGGCTTGCAAAAAGTCATGTCAGCTGGTTCAATATACTGAATGCCTTGTAGCTCTGAGCTAGGTCTGAAGAACTGTTGCCCGATTCAACAGTGCATTCCAACTTTGTTAAACCTACCAACATCTTAGACTTTCCTATTGTGGTGTCCCTTAAGAGATGGATGAAAGCTCCTACATCAGTTTGCAAATTCTTATCATGTTTCAATATCACAAGTTAGATTTTTATTCATATAATAGTCCTAAGTATATAGCTGGTAAAATCAGATCTATATTAAATACACTAAGAAAAATTCTTCATCCACTAACGTGGTAAATGTCTGAAAATGATGTGCTGTATCCTTTAACATGCCCCATACTTTGTATTGAAGAGTACAATAATGTAAATCCTAAACACACCACTACTTTAGCATAATAAAAGAAAGTCCAGGCTCCTATAAAGACTATTCTAGATAACTTTCCTTCTTTGATACTTGTAGCTTATTGTAATTTTTAAAAATAAATTCAAAGTCTTTATCATTGTATTGTACAAAATAAGTACTTTGATCAACATAGATATATAGTTTTATAAGTTTTCAAAAAAACCGTGGAGTCAGTAATCTTGTCTTTAAAATACGGTAGTCCCATCAGTATAATGTCTTAGATTAAACATGTTGCCTTTCATATCTGTTGGGAAGGAAACGTCGAGATTTTTCAAATCTCTTACTATATGTTTGCTTTTTTGTTTACCTGGTGAACACTGTTTATACTTTCATGGATACTAGGGTTCTACAACAAGAAGTATATATTTTCAAACAATTATTTGATGATTTAACATTTTTTGTAAATCATTTCAGGCTTCTACATCTATAGATTCTCATTGTGAATCCCTTACTTGCTCATGCATAAGTGTATTTGAAATACCAAATATACAGTTTTAGTATTTTTGCCTGTTAGTGATTGTATCATGTATGCAATGTTTTAGTCGATATGTTAAATCAAGCTTGTTCAACCCATGGCCCATAGGCTGCATGCAGCCCAGGATGGCTTTGAATGTAGTCAAACACAAATTTGTAGATGTTCTTAAAACATTATGAGAATATTGGCGATTTGCTTTTTTTAAGCTCATCAGTGATTGCTAGTGTTAGTGTATTTGATGTATGGGACAAGACAATGCTTCTTCTTGCTATGTGGCCCAGGGAAGCCAAAAGATTGGACACCCCTGTGCTAAATGATAATATAAGTACTGTGGATGCCAACGTGAGAAGTAATTTTATCATGTGTAAATGATCTCAAGGCCCAACTTGCATAACTGTTGCTGCTTTATTTACAATGCCTTGTTACTTTGTATGCATTAGCTTTTTCATGTAAAGACTGTGTGTCTGTCTATCAGGGAGCCACAGTGTTTAAATTGACCACCCTAATGTTACAGCTACTTTGAGGTGGCTAAATGTAAACCAAAATCCTTAATTAAAGTGGTACAATGTTGTATAACTTATCATCAGTAGTTCAATAAATTTGGATTGCCACGTGAGGGTCTGGATTTTTCTTTTAAAGGAAAGAGATTTTGAGATTTATTTGTTTATCTCTTTTACCATAGGAAGGAATAATAATTGTACACTCATTCAGAAACATGTGTCTATGTGTGTGTGTATTCACTCATGTAAGTCAGTGGCAGAGACCAAAGAATGAGTGGTTGGTAGAATATGAGTTGATCCAGTCATTCTTTATAATCTATGCCTAGAAAAATCACAACTGTCAAGACCATTGGATAATTAGAAGTGCAGGAAAGGAGAAACTCTTCTAGGGAAAACTCTTAGGAGTCCAGTTAGATATTCCTTCTTATTTTTTTCCTAGGGATAATCCTAACTGCAAAATTTAAAAACAAGATATAAATTTTCCCATTTTCTATGTTATTCTCATTAAGAGTGGCACACTTCTTCCATAGAAAGGAAACTATGTGTTTCAAAGACAATATTCTTTTAAATAGAGTGAGAATTAAGCCATTAAAATCAATTTGGTAGACCTATTTATGTGTTTCTGCTCATTTTTTCATACCTGAGTATAGTTGTAGAGGAAGTCCAAATATGCTTTCCAAATAAAATAGAGGCTGATCAGTTAAATTTGAATTTCAGAGAAAAAGCAAATAAATTTTAGCATAACTTTGTCCCAAATATTACATGAAACATAATAATGCTTGAAAAAATAAATGCTGTTTATCTAAAGTTTAATTTTACTTGGAATTCCTGATTTTATTGCTAAATCTTATAAGCCCAGATCTAGGGCACTAAGAGCCTACCATGACATCATCAATTATGTAGTGAGGGAGAAGGAAATAACTTAATGGCAGAGTGATGAGGTCATATTCAACAACTTCTCAAATTTAACATTGATGAGTCTAGAGTAGAGGGATCTACAATTGAGAGTTTATAAAAATCTATTCTTGGCTCATAGAAATATTATTAACTAGGTATATTTCTAATTAGGAATTTCACTTCAGTGACTACGTATAGTAAGTGCCAATACATTTATAGTTCTATTTATCTGTCTGTAAGAACTCATACCTTTCTTGCTAACACAAAAAGTAGAAAGGTTTCTTCACATTAAACTATAGTGTTTCTTGGACTAGGTTATTTGAGCATTATAAATAAACTTTGTAATTTAGTTGGTTTTCATTTGGATGATTTTATGATTTTTTAGAAAAGTGAAGAATGCATCAAGATATGATATCTTATTGAGTTTTTTTGTGATTTCAATTGGTGTTTGAAAGATGGTACTATCTGGCTCTGTTGAGCACTCATTCTGCTCTGATTCTAAACTTCAATCTCTTATGAGTAGACTGAAAAGACAGTAACAGATTCAAGTTTATCCTTTAAGTTGTCTAGTTTAAACAACTTTTCAAAGATTTCTTTTGATGAATGTATTATTCACAAAGTAAGATAAATGTGCATGCTTAATAAATGGATTCATTGATTAATAAATCAACTAGTGAATATATTAACAGTCTGTTTTAAGTCAACGGTAGTATGACGTGGTTACTATTTATAAATAAGGACTATTTGTAATTCTTATCTGTAAAACTTCCCTGTGCCAAGAACTCTTCTAGACATTGAAGATGCAGCAAAGAAAGGAACAGAAAATTGTCTGCTTTTGTGGGGGCTATCTTTTAAAGTGAGTGTCAGACTATGCATAATACAGATGGATAAAATAAATAAGTAAAATGCACAGTATATCAGTGGGAGAGAAGTTCAGTAAAAGAAAACATAAATCAAAGAGGGAAGATAAGGAATGCAGGGAGAAGTGAGTATGTAGTTTTAAATTGAAAAGGGAATGACTTACTGAGAAGGTGACACATGAACTAAGACTTGAAAAAGGTGAAGCAACATTTGGGCAGAAAGAACAATATGTGCAAATTTCTATGATGCAAGAATATCTGGATTGTCCTAGGGACAAAAAAGGAGGCCAATGAGTTTAAAATAGAGTAAGCTTGATGAGAGTCTTTAAGTCATTGGAAGAGAAAAAAAAAATGATGCTTATTGTACAAGGCATTAGTTGAATTATCTACACGAATGTCAGAAACACCAAGAAAGATAATATCAGTGCTAATGGAAAAAGACAGTCACCAAGAAACTTAAAGATCCTAGGAATACCAGAAAGTGCTTATGGATTATTAGATGACTTCAAGATAAAAGGTAGTGATTTAATGATATTTTACTCATCTTCAGACCCAGTGGTCTCTAAAGTATTGGTAACAAAACAGTCATCCTTTCTGCAAGCTGGACAGGACAGGCAATTTTTCCTTGGAAGAGGAATGTAGGAGTACTTTCTCAAAAGACATAAAATACTCAAGGGTTTTAATGGTTCTGGCAGGCAGAGTGGAAAGTTTCAGGTGTTCAAAAGACGTGAGGGATGGAACAGAAAGGCAGTGTAGTGAGGGATTCTGGGCATGAGAAAAGGACTGAAGTCTTGTATTTTCTTATGAAGATGAATGAATGATCAGAAACAGAGGAAAAGGGTGGAATGATATTTGTGCTGATACAACCAAGGCAGCTAATGATTGCGAAGCTGTTAATGTTAGGGGAATATTAGGGTATTGTCAGAATCTGACAGGGTTCCAGGGCTCCTCCTGGATGTGTGCTGTGGGGAGAATAAAGGCCAGCAAAGAAGTGGCCTTTGAGGCTGCCAACTGACATCTCTAGAGATGAATCAGAACCAGTAACACAGGCTCCCATGCTGAACATTAAGTTTTTTATTTAACACTTATTCTAGAAACTAAAATTTATGTTTCTAGACATTCACTTTGAGGATTATGAATGTATTAACACATTATGTTATTTTAAAAAATTAATAGATACCTTAATATATCTACCCTGGAATAATACAATAGAGGAAGATTACACTATTTTAGTTAGCCACAAGAAAGTAGATGTAAGAAATATTTCTGCGTGTGTGCATGTGTGTGTGTGTCTGTGTTTTTGCATCTGTGCATATGTCTACATACAAATACATACTAATACCATTTACATCTATATGTATGTTCTTTTATGGTTATATATATATTTTATATATATATATCTCAATATGATACAATATGCAGAAGGGGAAAAAAGATACCAGAAAGTCACACAGAAAGAAATGTCTTTTCATCAAAACTTGAAACATTGTCTATTGACTCTTTGGTTAAATCCAACCTTGATTATATTCAGAACAAATATAATTTTCAAAGATAAATTCTGGAGATTTAATTGCCACTGTTTCCTCTTACTACAATGGCTACACACAAGTTGATTATATTTTATTTTTCCCTTGTTTGAACAAACTTATCTTGAGAAGTCATTAAAACAAGCTTGATACATGATGTTAAACTGTAACATCAAGGATTTTATGCAGGTATTATTATATTTGCATAATGGATTCTCTTTAAATTGGTTGCAGAAACATTTATTACCTAGGGCTTCTATTATAGCAAAGTATAATATACCACACTAAAAACATTGATCCCCATCTGGTTTAGAGATTGCCAAATGGTATAATGATATGTGTGCTCTAGAAGATGTAGAAAGGATATTATATGGCTTGAAAGACACTTTGCTTTATAGGTTTCAGCAGGAACATGATTGCTAGAACTTACGTATAAGGTCCTAGTCTTGTTTATAACTTACAGGGAAATACGTTTTTTCTTAACCTTTATGTTTCAAAAGAAATATCTACATGTTACCTTAGTGGCCTTTAAGATCAGCTAGGGATTTTCCTGTTAGTAGTTTAAGAAAAGAACGAATATAGCAATTATGCTGCATGTCTTATTTCATGGGTTTACTGTGCAACCCCAGGCAGTACAGTAAATATTATTATTCAAAAGAAAGTCATGCGAGCAGAAGACTTAAAAAAAAGAAAAAAAAAAAAAAAAAACCACTGACATAGATGTGTGGTAAAGCCATACAATAAATAAGTTGCCTAAAAATAAACACAGTTCATAGTTCATGCAAATACATGAGTAGGTAATTTGGTTATACACCAAATTCTAAGAAGGTCCTTCTAGCCAACTGAAACTGATTTTCACCCAGTGAATTTAAATCAAGGAAGTCAATTTATTTTAAGGTTCTGCTGAGAAGATGTTGATTCCTTATTTTTTTTTTTTAACTAAAACGGAAAAGGAAATTGACCTTCATTTTTCCCATTTCCCATTCTGAATTCTCCCTCTTCACTTATTTTATCAAACCTTCTTTCAGAGGAATAGATGTCTCCTCCCTGCTCCTTCCTTCACACCTTTTTCATCCATGATTCATAGATCTATAGTACCCAACTATGTGTCAGAGTTAAAATATAACCTCTCAGACCTCAAGAATCCCTCCTAAGTGAGCAAAGGATTCGTAATCATTGCCATTTACATATCCTGTTAGATCATCAAAGCTGACTGCACAAGGTCCATTCTCTTACCTATTTCCTTCACCAACTGATCAAAATTAGATTCTTTTACTCATTATTTTACTTTTATGACTACATCTCCATATCATTTTTCCAGAAAGATAAGCCTAAAATTTTAATCTTTGACTCTTCACTGTCTGTTCTCCTTTACTAAATTAGTTATCAAGTTAATTCAAGATTACTGACATATTATTAGTTTAAAACTTTCATATCACTTGATTACCTTTTCATTGCCATTGCCTTGCTTTAGGTTCTCAGAACTTATGACCACTTATCTTAAATATATTATAATTTCTTAACTGGTAGGCCTATCTCATACTCTTCAAGTTTGTAACTGTCTTATACAGCATATGTAGCTGTTTTCTGTTTTCTACTCTTTCATAACTATACTTATCTGCCTATTTCCTATTGTTTATTTTCTACATTCTGCATTATCTACCTTTGTCTGGAAGTAAGGCTCTTCAAAAATCTGATTTTCTTTCACTTTTTCTAGTTCTATCTAACAATATTCCTTTACTTATATTTAGCATTTATGTGAAGTTACATTTCTCACACTGGATTAGATACCATTGCTATTTCCTGTGTATTCCTTTGCTGCGTATTGACTAATGGAATACCTTTTAAAAAACTACAAATTCTATAAGGCCCAAATTAAAGATTACTTCTTAAATACAGCCATTCCTGAACAATCTACTTAAAACTTTTTCCCTTATTCAACCTCTTTCTGTAGTGTTTGCTATATACTAGGTGGCTCAGTAGGAGAAAAACTGTGTATCTCCTTTTACATTCCAGAATTTATGATATTCTCTGTGGACACGCCAATAATATTCAAACATTACTTGTTTAAAGAAGCAAATATTTATTCCTAATTTTTAAGCTTTGGGGGAAAGAACTTCAGAATTCTAATTATAACATTTTGTAAATTATATGCTTTTAAGTACCAAATTAAAATGGTAAATTAATCATGGATTTTCTTAAATCTAAGTGTATTTTATCTTTGTTTCATGACAAACTAACTGAATTTAAAAATGATCCATACACAGTCAGACCCTAGAAAATCCAACTATGTCCAAAAAATAAATTATATTTTCAATTGAACAAAAAATAAAACTTTGGTAAGTAGGCAAGACATTTATTTACTTCTAATTTGTAAATACATAAATATTTATAGGTAAAATATTCTGATGTTCTTAAAAAACTAAAAATGTATTAAATTGGAGGGAGGGACAGCATTATAAATTTTAAAATTAGAATAAAATATAATCAATTTTCAGGGGAAAATATGACTAAGGTAAAATTGGACTAATAATGCACAAACAGCCCCAATTAAATTTTTCCTACATTAATCTTTAAAACATCCACTTCTCTAGATTTTGTTTCTCTAAATGTACTTTTTTTACTGCCAGTCAAAAGATTTTTTATGAGGACTTCCCAGGTTATCCTTTTTTGTTTTTTTAATATAAAAAGGAGTTTTGCAGAGTCCTAGCCCATAAAGTTCCAATTTTAAAAATGTAGAGTAAGAATCTCAAATGAAAAATACAGTAGTAAAAATGTTATTAATTTATAGATGGTTGACATTTTATTTCTATTTTCATGGCAGCAATGAAGGTAATATTTAAAGAACTACTCAATGTGATTGAGCTCTATAACGAATACCCTTATTCATTTTCATGCATATTTCAATCAGCATGAGGCCGTCAGTCATCTGCAACTTAATACAGACGAGTAGCCTGCAATAGACTAATGTAGAGAACAACACGGTAGACAGTGAACACTTTAAAACACCAAATAACATTAAAAAAAAAAAAAAAACTTCAACATCATTTTTTTTCTTTTTTTAAGACAGAGTCTCACTCTGTCGCCCATGCTGGAGTGCAGTGGTGTGATCTCAGCTCACCGAAACCTCAGCGCCCCCCATCAACCCCCGGGTTCAAGTGATTTTCCTGCCTCAGTCTCCCAAGTAGCTAGGATAAAAGCGCCTACCACCGCACCCGGCTAATTTTTGTATTTTTAGTAGAGACTTGGTTTCACCATCTTGGCCAGGCTGGACTTGAACTCCTGACCTCGTGATGCACCCATCTTGGCCTCCCAAAGTGCTGGGATTACAGGCATGAGCCACTATGCCCGGCCAACCTCAATTCTTATCTCTTCAGAAGAAAGATCGGACCAAGGGGCATTAGGCAGAGGAAGAGATGGAGGCAAGTTTTAGAGTAGGAGTGAAAGGTTATTAAAAAGTTTAGAGCAGGAACAAAAGGAAGTATAGTGCACTCAGAAGAGGGCCAGGTGAGCAACTTGAGAGATTCAACTGTGTGGTTTGACTTTTGACTTGGGATTTTATATGTTGGCATTGTTCTGGGTCTTGAATCTCTTCTCCCCCAATTCTTCCCTTGGGTTGGGCTGTCCACCTGTGCAGTGGCTTGTCAACACTTGGGAGGGACCGCATGCACAGTGTGTTTTCTGAAGTTGTATGCGTGCTCACTTGAGGTGTTTTCCTCTTATCAGTCGAGTGTTCCTAGAGAAGGTCATATACCAGTTAAACTCCTCTGGCATTTTACCTCTTATTGTGCGTGCTTGAGGTACTTGCCCAACTCCTGAAATCTTTTTGGGAAATGACTGATCAGCAGATTCAGGTGTTTTCTATCTACTGGGAGCCTGCCATTCCCTGGTACCAGCTGCAACAAATGATTGTTTTAGCGAGACAGTTTAACAGCACCCTGACCATCACCTGATGGTTTTCTGACCCTCCTGGTTGGGGTGAGGAGCCCTCTCCTGCTCTGCTCATGACTTCGTAACTGTCTACTCTAAAATTTCGTGCTTTAATCTAATAATGGGTATTGTTTGAATCTACTAAGTTTGTGGTCATGTGTTATGCCGCAATTAAAAGCTAATACGTCATGCAAAATGTATACAATCAGCTCTCTGTATTTGTGGGTTCCACATTCATGAATTCAATCAACTGTGAATAAAAAATATTTTTAAAGTAACAATACAATAATAAAATGAAAAATGAATAGAGTATAACAGCTATTTACAATAACTATTTATATAGTATTTCCATTGTATTTGCATTATATGTTATCTAGAGATGATTTAAGGTACATGGGAGGAAATGTACAGATTATATGCAAATACTGTGCCACTTTATATAAGGGACTTGAGCATCCTTGGATTTTGGTGTCCACAGAAGCTTCTCCAGCCAATTCCAGATTGATACTGAGGAATAACTATATTGTTATTCTAAGGAAAACAGTAATAGAACAGAATTTCTGTAGAAAAAAATAATACTACAGCCAGCATCAAACTTAGTGCTAAAATATTTTCCAATGAGATCAGTACTAGAAGAAGAATGCTATCACCAGTGGTTCCCAGCCCTTTTGCACGAGAGACCAGTTTCATGGAAGACAATTTTCCACAGATGCGGGGAGGGAGTATGGTTTCTGGAGGAAACTATTCCACCTCAGATCATCAGGCATTAGATTCTCAAAAGGAGCATGCAACCTAGATCTGTCATATGCACAACTGACAACAGGGTTTGCACTCCTCTGGGAATCTAATGCTGCCACTGATCTAATAGCAGGCAGAGCTCAGGTGGTAATGCTCACTGGCTCAAGGCTCACCTCCTGCTGTGTGATCCAGTTCTTAATAGGCCAAAGACTGGTATCGATAGCTTTGTGCTGTCTACAAGTAATAAACATACATTTTCGGTGACTAAATAATTCCACCCCTAGGTATTTACCTAAAAGAAACGTGTACACTATTCACCAAAGGCATAGATAAGGATTCTTTTAGCAACAGTTTACATAAAAATCCCATTAAAAAGAAAACAGTTTATCATATTTAGAATGGGTTTGTACTATGATAAATTCATAAAATATAATACTATACCATTATGAACACAAATGAACTTGCTATATGCACCACAATGAATACCAAAAAAGTAATTTTTAGCAAAATTCCAGCCACAAAATAATGCATATTGTATAATTTAGTTGTTACATGGTTCTAGGGTGTAAGTTATTAAAAATGAGGATATTATTACCTTTTGAGAATAACAGTGAGTAGGAAGGAGAAGGAAGGCTTCTGAAATTAGGGTAATATGTCTTTTTTCTGTATTGATTACACTAATTGGGTTCCATTTGTGAAAAGGATATATACTTGTAATTTGTGTACTCACATATATTTATCTTCTTAAATACATGAAAAACATAATTAGAACTGGAAATTATTTTTAAGTTGTTTTATACTTTTATAATATGAATATTTTGAAAGGAAGGTTTTGTTTATTTAATAAAGTATAACAAAGAGCATAATTTAGAATGTGAAAAACAAGAATCCAACAATTAATGGTATTTTATATTTCTGAAAGTTAACTAAATTTAAATTACTGTTCAAACATTAAAAATCACAGTATTTATAAAGTGAGGACATGAGAACTAGTAATGGGGTGATGAAAATCTTTATCTTACTGGAAATAAGAGTTACATGAGTATGATTATTATAAATTCATCAAATTATCTACTTCAGAGTTTTTTATTGTGTATTTGTAAATGTTGCATTAAAAACGACTATAAACAAAAAATCGAACTCCAGTTGGTAGGTCTGCTATTTTCAGGAGCCAATCATAATCCATAGACACAAAAGAAAGAAATATGAATTTTTACAACCCAAAAGATTAAACTCAAAGAATATAATTCTAAGAAACATAATTTTGAAAAATATTCAAAACTTTTTTACAGTTTTAAAAGAGGATTAAATTGAGAAACATATAAAAACATGACAGAACACTTCATAGGCTATTTTAAACAATAAAATTCGCAATAGTAAAAAACATATTTTTAAAAACATAAACATTTAGGTATACTAACCATAGTCAGACAGATATAAGTTATGAGCAGACAAGCCAAATTCATAAAAATAGGTCAAAAACACAATATATAAATGAATATCACTATGGTTGATAATCGTGTGCACCCAGCTTTATAACTGCAGTCCTTAGAAATATTGCAATAGACAATGTAAGTCTTTTGAGGAGTTAGATTAAAAAATCCACAAAGGGTCACCAATGTACATACATCATCCAAAAAGCCAAGGTATATATCAGAAAATTTTATCTTTCACAAATGTAGATGAACAGAAAGTATCGAGGTCCTTTGAACCTGGCTGAATACCACTTTTCCTAACCCATGGAGCCACCCTGCCCTGACAGCTAGCAAGAGGACAAGACTCACAGAACAAACACCACCACCCCTCTGTCAGCAGGAAGTAGTTATAGAAGACTGACCTTCATCCATTTTCCCAAAGAATTAGGGTCTTGGACTCTTGAAGCAGGAAATGTTAGAGTAGACAGTTACGAAGTCTTAAGCAGAGCAGGAGAGGGCTCCTCACCCCAACCAGGAGGGTCAGAAAACCATCAGGTGATGGTCAGAGTGCTGTTAAACTGTCTCGCTAAAACAATCATTCGTTGCAGCTGGTACCAGGGAATGGCAGGCTCCCAGTAGATAGAAAACACCTGAATCTGCTGATCAGTCGTTTCCCAAAAAGATTTCAGGAGTTGGGCAAGTACCTCAAGCACGCACAATAAGAGGTAAAATGCCAGAGGAGTTTAACTGGTATATGACCTTCTCTAGGAACACTCGACTGATAAGAGGAAAACACCTCAAGTGAGCACGCATACAACTTCAGAAAACACACTGTGCATGCGGTCCCTCCCAAGTGTTGACAAGCCACTGCACAGGTGGACAGCCCAACCCAAGGGAAGAATTGGGGGAGAAGAGATTCAAGACCCAGAACAATGCCAACATATAAAATCCCAAGTCAAAAGTCAAACCACACAGTTGAATCTCTCAAGTTGCTCACCTGGCCCTCTTCTGAGTGCACTATACTTCCTTTTGTTCCTGCTCTAAACTTTTTAATAACCTTTCACTCCTACTCTAAAACTTGCCTCCATCTCTTCCTCTGCCTAATGCCCCTTGGTCCAATCTTTCTTCTGAAGAGATAAGAATTGAGGCTGGCCGGGCATGGTGGCTCATGTCTGTAATCCCAGCACTTTGGGAGGCCAAGATGGGTGCATCACGAGGTCAGGAGTTCAAGTCCAGCCTGGCCAAGATGGTGAAACCAAGTCTCTACTAAAAATACAAAAATTAGCCAGGTGCGGTGGTGGGCGCTTTTATCCTAGCTACTTGGGAGACTGAGGCAGGAAAATCACTTGAACCCGGGGGTTGATGGGGGGCGCTGAGGTTTCGGTGAGCTGAGATCACACCACTGCACTCCAGCATGGGCGACAGAGTGAGACTCTGTCTTAAAAAAAGAAAAAAAATGATGTTGCTGAAGACCCATACAAATTTGCCACTGCTAACGAAAGGATATCTCTTCATTTATTGGAGACATTTCAACCTTTTTACATACATGCATAGTGCTTACATACAGAATCAATGTTTTGATAATGCAATCTCATGGAGTCAAATTTCTGATGCCAAAGGCAGGAGAAGAAAAGTCTATCACAGCTCTGAGAGAGGGGAGGGGAGGGGACGGGAGGGGAGGGGAGGGGAGGGGAAGAGAAGGGAGAGGAGGAGAGAAGAGGAGAGCAATTTGCCCTCTGTGTTTGTTCTTTTGGAGACCTTGACTGATTGAATGGTGTCTGCCAACGCTGAGGGCAGATCTTCTCCAAATAGTCCACTCAGACCCACACACCATTCTCCTCTGAAAAATATCCTTACAGACATACCCCAAATTTTGCTTTGCCAGATTTCCAGGTATTCATTAATCCAGTGACATTAACACCTAAAATTAAGTCCACAAATCCACTCCTTGTCAACTTGGCATCCATATACATCTTAAATCACACTTAATTTCAAAATATAGATGATAATAAGGTAACAGTTCCACTTAACATGATGCAACTAACATGGTGTAACTATCCTACATACACTAGAAAACATATTAATGTCTTTCCCAGAATTTGGCTTTCAGGATTTCAATATTCTGGATTTTAATCTTTTGTGATTGTGACTTTTGGTATTTAGATTTTGGGGAATTGATTACTAGTGATTTTGATATTTTGGGATCTCAACATTTAAGATTATAATGCTCAAGATTGTGTTTTAGGATTATTATCCAACTCTACTTTTTTCAGTGCTATGAAGTAGTAATTTTGAGTCTACTATTATTATATTTGAGGTTGAACTAATGAATAAATGTATATACAATCAGGGAGTCAGGTCTCATTTGAAAAAAAGAAAAGCTGAAAACAAATAAAAGGAAGAAGATTAAAGTACACCTTGTGGTATTTGATTATACTGGGAAAGGGAGGCAGAAGAGAGGAGAGGAAAACAGAATAGGGAGAAAAAGAGGCAAAGGGAGACTAAATGTCTAAATACAAGAAATAAGTGTACCTTTAATATCCATATTTCTTAGCTCTGTCTAATGTAAAGACTCTAAGGCAATGGTAGTCAAATAGCAAACAACTGTAGTATTCAGATCTTATGATGAAATTCTCCTATTCTATTCAAAGTAACCAATGCTCCTATGAGAGAACACAGAATTCAACATTGATATAGGGAAAAGAGAAGATGATTGTGCCTACACATGGTCACAGAATAATACAGACAAATCAAAAGGACATAGTTGCTGTCTCAAAGGGGGTCTCACAGGTGAAACCTGGAGAAATTTGAACATGAAAATAAAGATAATAATGAGTTATAATGTACTAAATAACAAGGCATTATGATTTCGTGCTGGTATTAATAAAAAAATAAATAAATACACACATGCAATAGAAGGAAAAGCCTGTTCTTACATTCAAATGACAACTTAAAAATATAGATTAAATGATGGAGTTAGGAAACTATTGATACTTAATAACAATTTTATTTTAAAAAAGATATCCACATAAGCTTAAAGAAGTTTGCCCCAAAATATGTCATAATTGTGAAAGGAAATATGATGGATGTATAGTGAAGAGACCTAAAAGACACTACTTTACCAAGTGATCACAGTTAACATCAAAATCTGAGAATAACACAATAGTGCATTTGTAGTATTCCTCCCTAAAGTGCGTAACTGGAATCACATCTTGAGAAAGCATTCAAGAAACATAAAATGGATAACTTCCTATTCTTCAAAATATCCAGGTAAAGTACGATTTAAAAGAAAAGAAGGCCGTAAAGCTTGCAAATTAAAAGTACTAAGGAGATATAGCAACTAAATGCAATGTGTGATTCTCTGTTGGATACTGGACTAAAGAAAGAATAAAACCTGTAAAGCACATTATTGAGACAATTGAAAAGATTTTGTTATGAACTCTAGATAACATTTGATAAATACTAATTTTTTTACTTTGATAATTGGTACTGTGGTTTTATAAAAGAATGTCTTTGTTCTTGTTTTTAAGAAAATGCACACTGTAGTTCTTCGGGTTGAGCAGCATGTTGTGTCCAATGTACTCTTCAATGTAAGATTTATTTTCGTGTCTAATTGTGTCTGTCTCTTTGTGATTATCTTTTGAGAGTCATCTGAATTTCCTGGAGTAAACCCTGAGGAGCTACAAAAGAACTCCTTATTATAAACCAAAGAGAAATTGGCTATAGTTATGTAATTGATCCAATGCACAGATGCTGCTAACCTTTAATGGAGTCCTACTGAATTGAATATAGAATGCCTTCTGCATTGGTTCACTTAGCTCTGCATTGTAACCTTAAATCTGTACAAGAAAATATGTACATAAAAACTTACCTTTCAGTATTCTGTGTGTAGGCAGTTCAGACTGAGCCTTTATTTATGTCTTTCTATCCATATACTTGACATATTATTTATATTAGAGTATGTCACCTGAATGCTGTATTGACTACACACTGAGGCTTAAAACAGTATACAGCTATTTAAAAAACAACCCATCTGAGTAAGAGGAGGCAATTACCATTATTGCCTGCCAGTTACGTAAGTTAAATCCCCGTGCATAAATATGTTCTCAAGAGAAGATGACAGATTGCCTCTTTGTTAAATTAAGAAGGTTCAGAGAATGCCATTTTGTAAAACATTGCCCTGCTGTTTCTACACAGGCTCTACTACTCATATTTGTAATCAGACTCAAATACACAAGTGGACAGAGCTTGCCTAGTTTCATAGCCCTATTTCATATCTAGAGGTTTTCTTTTGATGGATTTGTATTGTCTGCAAGCCCATATGGTGGCATATGGAGATAATGTACAAAAAAATTAAACAGGCTCATAAGTTACAAATTGATGACTAAGCTACTTTATCTTTCTATTGGCAAAATCAAAGCACTGAACACATTGCTAGGGAATAAAGATGACTGGTGATATTTTTGATTTTTTTTTCTCTTAGCTGGTATGAAACAATAATGTGGTAAGTATGAATGGAGAAGTATGATAACATTATGTCCCATATTGTCCAGTGTGGGTATGTCTATAAGCATTGAAATAAAGACTTTTTAAATAAAACAGCTTTAAAAACAATGTAAATTATCTAAACTACACTATTACCATTATTGACAAATAGTAAGCAAAATGACATTTTACAACTGGTTACCTTCTATCAACAAATTCTATTTAAGTGTAGATAATGTTAAGTTTTAATTGTTTTTTACAATTTATATCCATTATAATGGCACTCAAATACTGAGTTGATTAAAATTTCATTGCACTTCTAAAAATACACTTCGTTGAGACTAGTTATGTAACTGTGCAAGCTCTGGAAGGAGATTTTTCTCTTCCTTTTGCCTAAGAATTACCTGACTATCTGAGTTAATAAAAAAGTGCACAATACCACTGGCTAAAGATACCTTAAATAAAATATATTTAAAAATCTACATTATATGAAAGAGAAAACTAAGTCCAAGTAGTTTCTATTGTGATCCTGATATCTTGCCTATAGTAATTTATTTTTATAGAAGTATTATTAATCAAAGAAGTCTTAATCGGTAATTTTGAAGTCTAGCTACACATTTGGCACTGTTCTAGTAAGTTTGAGAAACATAAAAAGGAAAGACTTGTCGTTATTCTTAGGCACTATATATAGTAGGGAAATGAGGTATAAATGATGATATAGTTAGGTTACATTATATGATTAAAGTATATTTCAAAAAAACAAAAAGTAGCTAGTGCCATTGACTCATTGTTAAACTAATTGCATATTTAGAAGTAATTTTAGAAATGTGGAAGATGGTAACAAAACTGTGTAATGACCTAATTTGAAAAGTATTCATGCAAAATAACAGTGGACCTAAAGTGTTAGAAGAATTTGAATAGACAGAAAGATAACAGGGTAGTAACTAAAGTCAAAGTGACTTAAAATTCTAAATGACATTTTAAGAATAATGGAAATAAATTGTGAAATATTTGTTCAAGCTGTGTTTTTTAAGGTTATTTATTTTAAGGGGAAGTAGATGAGGTAAGAATCAAGTAAACTTCCTTTTTAGTATATTTGGCCACCAAAGACAAAAATTAAAATAGCTACATCAGTTATAAATCAATGTAACTGTATTTGGTCACAAAAAACAAAACCAGTAACCCTCTGTTTATCCTTATGGTAAAAGGTTCTTAGCTATAGTTTTCTTGGTAGGAAGTAAGAGGGGAAAAAGAGTCATTGGATAATTTAGGAAGAATAATTTGTCTTTGAAAAGTGAGAATTTTGCATTTCGTAGGCTTTATGTACATCCTGAAGAATATAAATATGAATGTTTTATAACCGCACTGCTGTGTCTTGAACAAACCATATGCAACTCAGTGGAGATTTACGTAAAAATTATCTGTGAAATCACACTCTACATAACTTATGACTATATGATGCTTTATAAACACTATCAGTTATAAATATCATTATACTAATGTTAAGAAGTTATGGTTCACAACAACCACACCTGCTGTGGCTTTAATGGTATAAACTCTGAGATACAAGGATTTTTAGGAGTTTTAAATGGAAAAATCTCACTTTCAAAATGCCTTCTACACCAATGCCTTTGCTACTGTAAATAATTTTAAATGATATATTTTAATGGCATATTTAAATTAATCTGTTCCCTATTGTTCTGAATTCTAAAACTTATGAATCTCAATCTTAAGTAAATTAGATAAACAAAAAGATTTGCTGTATTTAGTACTTGAATCCATAAATTTGCAAGGAACACTGATGAATATATTCAAATATTCAATGAACTCTCAGTAGAAAAGTATAAGTGCTTGTCCTTTAGCACTCAGGGCATATTTAATAGGAATGCAATTGTGTGTTTGCTTCAGTAAATTATTGATCTGGTGAGGTAGAGACTCAATTAGTGATGTTCAAAACATATTTTAGAGCCTAGCATAGTACCTGACTTACTGAATGTGCCTGATAAATATTTACCAAATAAAATGTTTGTGAAGTTGACCAGGAAATAAATGAGGAAGGAAAATAAAATTATCAGAGCTATTATGAACAGAAGATGCTGCTTTGTGGGACATCAAATTATCTCCAACAGAAAATATTCAAACATAGACACAATAAATAATGTAAAAGAGAAGCATTAAAGTAATTAGGATTTGACCTAGTATTAGTGTTTTTCCAATTCTGTTTCTTACTCTCTGATAAAATGGTGTAATTAAAACCTCATAATAGGCTGGGTGTTGTGGCTCACAACTTTAATCCCAGCAGTTTGATAGGTCAAGGCAGGCGGATTACTGGAGGTCAGGAGTTTGAGACCATCCTGGCCAACATGATGAAACTCCGCCTCTACTAAAAATACAAAAATTAGTGGGCATGGTGGTGTATGCTTGTAATCCCAGTTACTTGGGAGATTGAGGCACGAGAATCACTTGAACACAGGAGGCAGAAGTTTCAGTAAGCCATGATCGTGCCACTGAATTCCAGCCTCGGCAACAGAGCAAGACCTTCTCTCAAAAAACAAAACAAAACAAAACAAAAACCCATAATAAAGCCTTATTCACATTTTCATGTGTGTATTGGTGTTGTTTGTGTGTGTGTGTGTGTGTGTGTTTTAAACTTGGTACATGACATGATAGAAACTTATTTCAGACTAACTAGAAAATGAGAGATGTGAAATGTGTTAGCTCATGTAAGTAAAACAATCAAGGATGAGTTTAGTCTTTGTCAATATAGTTAGAGAAGTGCTACCAGTAAAGTTTTTTTTCTTTAGATTTAATGGCATTTGGATTATTATCAATACGTTTTTGTTTAATCGTTTCTTATACTCCAGCTTCTTGAACGTGGAGTATTTATATATGTGTGTGACTGTCATTAATTGACCAGCTTCTGCTGTTTCCAATACATGTAGGCTTCATATGGTATCTAATTAGACATTTAGCTACTGAGTCAGGTCTGTGATGTTATCATTCTCCATATGGGGAATAAGATTATTAGAGAGTTAACTTACCCCAAGCCACACAGGTAAAGAGGCTAAAACCTGTGTCTACACTTATTAATATACTTACAGAAACTTTTTTGCCTACCTCATGATAGTGTTTGCAATTTGATTAACTGAATTTTAAAAAGGCTAAAACTTCTTTGTGTTCTTGAATTATCACAATAAACACATGCACATATTCTCTGTAAATGGCAAAAGTATCAGACAAAAAAGGCTTTTATTTCCTTGTCAATTCATTTGGGCATTTAAAAACATACTTAGGTATTATCACCTTTCAAAAGCAGTATTTTCTTTTCAGTGATATTTCCTTGCTTCTATCCTTTACACATATTTCTTTGAGTATATTCCTTCACTTAGAAATTAGAAAAAGCAAACACTTTTATCTATCTATCTTCCTTACTGTAAAAAGTTTAAGTAAAGTAAATTAGATTGCCAGTACTACATTTTCTTGAAAAACTTAAGTGGAATTCAATATGCACTCTAGGAATTTCCTTTCCTTTAAAAAAATGCATTTTTGAATTTAATATTATTTCTACTTTCTTTCTCTTTCGTCATCTGATCACTGCAAATATTTTCGACAAGTAGCAAATAAACAAATAACTGTTTCTACCAAAAGTCAACAAAAAACCAACCAAATATGTACAAACACGCTATGCACTAACCAAATAAGTATCCTGTAAATAACTCAAAAAGAAGCTTCAAATGATTTGCTGGGGCAGAAAAGACAATACTAGGAAGCAAACTTTCTAAATTGTTGAAGAAAGATACATGCCTAGCACATATTTTCATTGTTCTCAAGCTATGTTGAAGTTCTGATCTCTCAGAATTAACTTTGGTGTGCTTCTCTTGTATAATATGGGGTTACTCTAGAATAGGAGAACTCTGTGCAAATAAACTGATAAGGAGCAACAAAAGAAGTCTCAGAAACATTCAGAGATAGAGTAGCTAGTCACTCTATCTGTGATGCTCTTTTTTTCTCTTCTCAATATAATCAGTGTTCTCGTGGAGCAAGGATTGCTATTGACACTAGTCATATTTGTTTTAATTTTTCTTTCATAAAGCCAAAGTGAGTGTGTTCTTGAATCTTGTGTAATTTTCTCTGGATTTAAATGGCATGACTTAACTCTCTGCTCCAAATCTCATTGACAGTGTTTTTACAACTTATATTTATTAAACAATTGTTCATTGTAAGTATTTTTCCTAGAGTTTTTTATGGAGCAGCTTATTTAAAATTTACAATCTAGTCTGTGATCCAGCTCCCTTTATTTTATCCACTTAAAGCTCTCTACCTAATTATTTTAACATACGTAGCATGTTGCAACATTTAAATGGAAGAAAAGGAGATCCCTGAAGTCTTCTTTAACATGAAGACGCCTTATGTTGTGTGATTCCATCATTGACTTTTGCTTTATCTTCTCAAAAGTCTGATAATCTGCATTCTAGACAAATGATCTATAAACTGGATGAACATTATTGCTATTTTCAGAATGTGTGAGAGCAATTGTTCAAGATCTGTACATGAGTTATACAAGGGTATTTTATACAAAGAGTAAGATCATGGGGGAAAAAGAGTGGCACTAGAGCTTCTTCACCTCAGAGAAACTATAAAGAGGAGAAAATATAAGCTTCATGGTTTTTGCCAAAGTTGCCAATGAGAACTATGCAATAAATTCTCAAAAGAAATCCTACACATACCTTAAGCATCCAGCTATGACTGCAAAGCAGCAATGTGGTTCTCTTCTATTTATTTTTGAAAAAAAAAAAAAAAGAAAGAAAAAGATAAAAAGAAAAACCAATGACTGTATCTCCAAATGTTGTTTTAGGTACTTTATTATACTCTGCTTTCAATTGTGATTAAAACTTTCTTAGCTATTTGTTAGATATCTTATGTTTATGTGTATGACATTAGAGATTTTAGGTCAGAAGTAGTGATATTTTAGAAAAAGGAGGTATTGCAGAGGGCAGCCAATACTATCTAATAGTATGATATCTCATTCACCTATGAGAACAGCAGCGACTAAAATAAATCTAAGAATCAAGATATTTTTTGAAGTGTGGCTGACTTGAATTTCATAAAATTTGATATTTTTAATCCTCCAAAATGCAAAGATTACATATTTTTACTAATTAAGGAGAAGTTTGTGCACATAAAATCCAGGAAAAAATATTATTTCATATTTTTAAAATCTGTAATTTTTTTTTTCTTTATAACTACGGAAATGTATATGCTCCCTGAAGTTTGGGATTTAAATAATGGAGAGTTCACGAGATGACACAGAGATAGTGAAGGGGGCAAACTTGTAGGATAAAGATTATTTCTTTCTTTTACTTTTTAATAATTATATAAATTTGAGAAATAAAACATGCTGTTTTGATATACAGATACACAGTGAAATGATGACTACAGTCAAGTAAATTTCCCAGGTTATCTTTTTAGATAATTAAATGTATAACCAAGTATTGATCCTCATCTATATTAAAATAATATTTGACACATATTTTAGGAAACTCTCAAATTTTATCCTTGGCCTAAAATTTTAACTGCAAATTTTAAAATTAATGTTAATATTTTGATTGTTTTTTGACCTTGTTAAAATGTATATTAACTTATTTAATCTTGATACCAACCAGTCAATACTACCATTAGTATTGTCAGCATCATATTTACCAATAAAAAAATTGAGTAACAAAGAGGTTATGTAATTTCCCTAAGATTATGCAGCCAATATGTAACAAAACAGATATGAACCAGAGCAGTGTGAATCCCAGATTTGTAGCCCAAACTCTTGTATTACACTACAGGGTAGTTATGTGAACCGTTGAGAAAACTGATGCTCACCTAAGTTCTTTGTGCATTTTTTAATACAAAGTAGTATAAGTGTTAATGGATACTGAAAAGGTTAAAAGTCTTGGTACTAACTGTGCATCCAGAAATTAACAGAACATATTATAATGTTCTCTTTAAGTAAAGTTCACAAAAACAGAAGAAATAAAATACTAGTTTTGCTTTATCACCACCATGTGGAAGTCAAGGCTTTTTCAAATCGATTTCTCTAGTTAAGAAAGGTTAAAAAGGCAACTCAAGTGTTCACATGCTCTAGGGAAGGCTGACCTTAAATATAAAGCATGCTCACACTTTCTATTTTGTCATTTCCAAGGCACCTCTCATAGAATGACTAGAGTGGCAAGCTTTTGAAAGGTGATGGTACCTATCAGCCAGGAGCTCAACTTAAACATTTTTGCTAGGTGTACATAAATTTGAAGCAACTTTTGACTGCTTTATAACATTTAACTCATTACTTTATTTCAAAATATATAGAAGGTAAAAAGATTTTAAAAAAATGTTTGTGTAAAGAAATAATTATATGGGCTGCGTGCGGTAGCTCACACCTGAAATCCCAGCACTTTGGGAGGCCAAGGCGGGCAGATCACCTGGGGTCAGGAGTTCGAGACCAGCCTGGCCATCATGGTGAAACCCCATCTCTACTAAAAATACAAAAGTTAGCCCGGTGTGGTGATGGGCACCTGTAATCTCAGCTACTCGGGAGGCTGAGGCAGGGGAATTGCTTGAACCCAGGAGACGGAGGTTTCAGTGAGCTGAGATTACACCATTGCAGTCCAGCCTGAGTGAGAAAGCAAAACTTGGTCTCAAAAAAAAAAAAAAAAAAAAAGATATGAATTATCAGCAATGCTAAAAGTGTTGGATCTTCTTGAATCTTCAGTCTCCATTCAATATTTATTTGACAAAAGCTAATCTGCTGTGTATTGAAATGTAGGGGAAACATTTTTCTTTGCTGAAATCCCAGAACAGTTTGGGTGATGGATGCTCAAAGATGTGTATTTAAAAGGCAAGCTCACAGCAGTGAATTGCTGTACCCAGTTATATGATGAGCAGCACCCTGTCAGCTTTTCCTGACAGAAATTGACAAGAACTGAGGAAGATGACAGCTTTCCTAAGACTGAGGTCTCTGAAGTGTGTCTGTTAAACAGACTGCTTCTGTAATAGATTGAAAAAGACATCTAATAGTCAGAGAGCAGAGCTAACTGTTAAGAAATAGAAGGGCCTTGGCTTCTAATCCCCCTTGAGAGATGAGCCATTTAACCTACTCCCTGATGCAGAACTCTTGATACTTATGAAGTTTCTCAGGAAAGAGTTTTGAATTGTTGTGTATCCTGCACCTGGGCTGATCTTTATGATACAAAGAACCCAGGAGAGTGGTTGGATCCTAACTAAGTTACGTGCAGCTAGTGACTGGTCACAGTTTCCAACATGAAAAGATGGCAGTATAATAGTCATCTAGTTGTTCATTTTATGATACCTATCTGCCCAAATCTGCTTTTGTTCATAAGTTTCCTAGTTGGGTGTTTTCTTTTCCCTAATCATAATCTAACTTCATCCCGAGCAGGCACTATGTGCTGACTCATTTTATTCTGACTACTTCCAATGTGTTGACTAAAATGCTTGCTAATAAAATAGCTCCTTATCTCAGTAGCTTATTGTGGGCCCCAATAATTGTCCTTGGAATCTATCCCTAATAAGTTGTTAAATCTCAAATAAGCTAGAGAAATCAATGTTGTCTGACCTTCCTTGTGGTGAAAATAAAAGAGCTAGTCTAGAGAGATCAATCAAATTACACAAAGTTGTGTAATGTATCATATTTGTTTATGCATATCCTGTGTTGATCTAAAAAAGATTTATGGCAGTTTAAAACAATGCCTGACACACAGCAGGAGTGAAAAGAGAACAGGTAAACAAGATGAACAATAACAGACAAGAGATAAATAGATGTATAAAAAGAGATAACTTCAGTGAAGTCATATTCACATTCTAGAGGTGGCATATTAATTTATCTCTAAATTTTTAGCAGCAAACTGAATAGGAAGTTAAAATCAGTAAGTAATAGAATTTTAGAATGTTTAATAATAAAATAACACAAACTACTCATGAAAAAACAATTATTACTGGAATTATAACATATCCATATTTCTCCAAACACTCTTATGATGAGGACTTTGCAGTAATTCATAAACATGTTCTTACAGTTAGCAACGATGTCTCAGTACAATCCAATGATATGATACCAAAGCACAAGTCAGTAAACATTTATATGAAGACTGATAAGAAAACTAACTGCCTAACATTTTGCTGGCATTGTTTATTTGATGAATGATTTGATATTCTTTAATATTCTTTTATATAGATAAGCTTCATAAGTTTCAACCAGTTCTTCATTATTAATTATGTCTTTAGCTGAAATTTTTATATATTTTGAGTAGGATTTCATTCAAATTTGCATTGCCTAGATTATGCAGTGAATCTGTTTTGCAATTAGTCTACTTTTCTATTGTGATACATTATTATTTTGCGACCATTTTTCTTCCTTTCACACTTTTATCATGAGTTACTTTGGGCATAGAATCTTCCCTGTCTATATTAGGCTGTTTTGTGCATCTATAATAGAGTACCTGAAACTGGGTAATTTAGAATAGACAGAAATGTATTGGCTCACATTTCTGGAGGCTTGAAAGTCCAATAACAAGGATGCAGGATCTGTGGAGGGCCTTCTTATTGCATCATCACATAGCAGAAGGTGAGAGAGTAAGAGAGAGAACAGAACTTGTTCTTTAATAATGGTGGCAAACACACCCATGAGAGTAGAGCCCTCATGGGCTAATCACTTCTAAAAAATCCCACCTCTTAATCTGTTAAAATGACAATTACATTTCAGCATGAGTTTTGGAAGGGATAAACATTTAAATTATAATACTACCCAACCGAATGCGAGTTTGTACCTAATACTCATTATGTCCAATAAAATGTGATCAGAGACAATGAAGCTTTAGCCAGAAGCTTGAATCATTGGTTTTATCCTCTTTTGTTCCACCACACACCCTGAGAAGAACATGTCCCAGGATCCTCCTTTAGCCTAGGTTCTGAAATAAGAAACATGTAGAACTGATCTGATCTCAAGCCTCACCAAATTCTTAAACCTGTTAGTGAATTACGTATAGTTGTAAGTTACTGAAATGTGGGGATTATTTACTCTTCTATGTCATCGTGGCAATACCTATAAAAGTTATTAAATATAGAATATTATGTTTAAATATTGATAAAAGAAAAACTTCAGCCAAATTAAATTTAAAGGAGTTTGAGTCATGAATGATTCACAAATCAGGCGACGCCCAGCATCACAGCAGATTCACAGAGACTCCAGCACAGAGCACAGTCACGTGGTGGAAGATTTATAGACAGAAAAAGGGGAAGTGACATGCAGAAATCAGAAGTGAGGTAGAGAATGACCAGATTGGTCACAGTTCAGCGTTTGCCTTTTTTGGATGCAGTTTGAATACTCAGCAGTGTCTGAATGGTTGAAGTATGGCTGCTGGGATTGGCCAAGACTTAGCTATAGTCATAGGCACATACTCCTAAGTTAGATTTCCAATCTTGTCTACCTATTAAACTAGGTTGTAGTTCATCAACAAGGACTCAAATATAGAAGAACGGAGTCCATCTCAGGTCATATGTAGTTCACTTTATGTTAGGGGAAGTCAGGGACCCTGAATGGAGGAACTGGCTGGAGCCACGACAAAGGAACATAAATTGTGAATATTTCATCTTAATATGGACATTTATCAGTTCCCAAATAATACTTTTATAATTTCTTATGCCTGGCTTTAATCTTTTAATCCCCTTATCTTTGTAAGCTGAGGATGTACGTCACCTCAGGGCCACTGTGATAATTGTGTTAACTGTAAAAATTGATGATAAAACATGTGTGTTTGAATAATATGAAGTCAGTGCACCTTGTAAAAGAACAGAATGACAGTGATTTTTAGGGAACAAGGGAAGACAACCATAAGGTCTGACTGCCTGAGGGGTTGGGCAAAAGGAGCCATATTTTTCTTTTTGCAGAGAGCCTATAAATAGACGTGCAAATAGGAAGGATATCACTGAATTCTTTTCCTAGCAAGGAATATTAATATTAACACCCTGGGAAAGGAATTCATTCCTGGGGGGAGGTCTATAAACGGCCACTCTAGGAATGTCTGTCTTGCGCAGTTGAGATAAGGACTGAGATAAAACCTGGTCTCCTGCAGAACCCTTAGGCTTACTAGGGTTGGGAAAACTGCGCCCTGGTAAATTTGTGGTCAGACTGGTTCTCTGATTTCGAACCCTGTTTTCTGTTCTTTAAGATGTTTATCAAGACAATACATGCACCATTGAACATAGACCTTTATGAGTGGTTCTGCTTTTACCCTTTTTCCTGTTCCCTCAGAAGCATGTGATCTTTGTTAGACCCTTGTTAATGTTCCGCTTTTTGCTCTTGGAAGCATGTGATCTTTGTACCTACTCTCTGTTTTTACAGCCCCTCCCCTTTTGAAACCCTTGATAAAAACTTGCTGGTCTGAGACTCAGGTGGGTATCACGGTCCCACCATATGTGATGCCATCTCTGGCAGTCCAGCTGTAAAATTCCTCTCTTTGTACTGTCTCTCTTTATTTCTCAGATGGCTGACACTTAGGGAAAGTAGAAAGAACCTATGTTGAAATATTGGGGGTGGGGTCCCCCAATAGTTTTAATACTATGGACATTAAAAGTGATAATATTTACATCATATTTTACCTAAAAGTGTTGGAGCACATTATTAAAGTTTCAGAATGAAAGGCCATCCAGATTCAGTTCAGATTTCAGTTGAGGGAAACGTGGTGAGACCAATGAGTTTCAGAATAATGTATAATTGTCCCAGCCTACATTTTATTTCAGGATGTTGTCTTTCTTGCCTCTGTTAAAAATCACCAGGGCAGCTGAAATGGACCTCTTTTGGAGTTAGCTCTCTACGTGAAAACAACCAATCTTGTCTGGGAGTCTTTTAGGTGGGATCCCAGATATCACAACTTTGCACTTTTTGTGGTTGATTTTTCCAATATATATATTTGATTTAACTGAGCCAAAATGTGGAAAAACGTATTGAGAAATGAAATGGCTGGAGATAAATAACATGTGGTTGATTAGTAAACCTTTCTTTTATTTCAATCAATTGAGATTCTCTTCACCTTTTTAATAGTTCCACATTCACAGCCCTTTTCTATTTTTATTTAATCTAGTTGGGTAAAGTTGCTAATACTTGCAAAGTAATGCAACAGCTTTTGTGGTAAGGTTATTTTTCCTGACAAATGGAACTAGAATTCATGTTTTACAGATTAGTTCCTTACACTGAATGTGTCCAGATTGACTGTAGTCTCATTTATATCACTGCTAAGCCATATTGCTTTTTAGATTATAAATGACCATTGTAAACAGCAAAATTTATTCTTGAAGGTAAAATACTCTACATATTATGCTTTATATAATATCACTTAAAAGGAGAATATGACAAAAAAAAAAAAAAAAAACCCTGCTATGTATTCCTTTGTAATTAGTACCAGGGAATCAAGTCCAAGTTGGTTGTCTCAATAACTAAGTTGGTTGATTTCTTTAGCCATAAAGAAAAAAAAAAATTATATTTTCATATGTTTCAGTGGCAAGCACCACTATTGATTCTCATTTTGAAACCATCCATTCACACAGGCATTCAAACTATCACTAGCCTTCTTCTTGGCTCCAGGTAAAGGAATTAACAGTTTGTGGCAAAGCTGATTAGGCCCAATTATTTTACCATCAGACCTCTGAGAAGTCATCTGAATTACCAAAAAGAGATTTAGCCACTATATACACATGAGTCCAATGGATAATTTATTTCTAATGAAACTCATTTGGAGAAGAGAAATGCACTGATTTTGGTACAATAATCAAAAAGAGGGATATGATCTGCATCAAATGTCCTGAAACAACATGATAAGGTAACATAATGGTATTTACTCATTATTCTACTCATTTACTTTTTTTCTCAAAGTAGTTCCTTCTGTAAGTTAAAAAGAGCCCTTAATTTTATTGTTAAAAGTCTGAGCTTCAATTTGCTCACTTGAAAATGTGATAAATCCTTTCATCTGTCTTTTTTTTTTTTTTTTTTTTTTTTTTTTTTTTTTTTTTTTTTTTTTTTGCCCCATAGGTCTTTTATTTGAAATGGTAACTGGGTGTAAGACATTCTCCTTGATTTTTTAGTTACTAATTGGTTAACAAAACCCACACTTATGTATATAGCTGATTTTTGGGGGTACAACAACACCAGGATTTTTAATGTCTTCTAAGAGGAGAGCAGAGTGATCTGGGCAACTAAAAGTAATCAATGGGGCATCATTTCCATCCAGCCTGAGCCAGAAGATATCCCACACTAGCATAGGCTTAGAATAAAAGGTATTCAAGGGACAGCTGAACAAATGGAAGGTGATCCAAAAATATCGTTTCTTATTTATTGAATAATTCTTATTCTTGGTAGAAAAACATATTCTGAATTGCAGGAGCTTTCAAGTTGTGCTGAAGAATGAGAGTGAAAACAGAATATAGAAAATGACAAACTTCAACTCTCAAAGTAACTATTACACAAGACGATGATGAAAAAGGATTAAAAGGAAAAGATCATTTATAATTACAAATATTTCATCAGATTGCTGAGGGAGTTAGCAAAGCACATTGCTGTTAATGGAAAAAAGAAACAACTCTTTTTACAATGTGTATTTTATTCTGCTTGAGAGCTAGCTAACTATAGATCCATTTCCTGTAGCAAAGGAGCAGCTTCTAATCTGCTCATACAAAACTGTCTAATTAGTTGGTATAGTTGTAGCAGTAGTTCAGTCATGAGCAGGCAATGGAGGGAAAGCAGTACTATCCCTTGCAGAATTCGTGACTTTTTATAACAAGCGCTTGACTTGATCATCTCAATTTTATCCTTTCAATTTGATACTTTATACACTTTTTTAAAGGGCTAGTAACTCTGTAACACATTTAAACCATCACCAATCATATCTAATTTAGGATGACTTAAAGTTCTGAGTGGGAAAGATGCATGAGGGCATTTCAGTAATGTAGAGGTGTGTAAGGCAATAACTCTAATCAGACAAATAGAAATTTCACAGAGAAGAGTGTATGAAGAATTGACATTGTTCCTTAGCCAGTGACAGCCATTCCTGACAAGCCCAGTAACTCAGGATACCAGAAAGTGGGCCCACTTATTTGTGTGAAGATCATGAGTCCACTTACCTATTTCTTTATCCAGCTTCAAACAAACAACACAAAGCAACACAGAACAAAATCAAGTTTTACATATTTAGTCCTAATACTACAAAGCTAATAGCAATGTATGTATCCATGTGTGGAGTTTGTACTATGCATCTGAATTGCTGTCAAGCACTTAATAAGATATGAATAACATAATATTTAATACAAAATATCTATAAGCCCCATTTTATAGACAAAGATACTATGGCACAGAGAAGGCAAATATATTTTATAAGGATATAGGTCCAATATAAGCAAAATAAGTCCAGGCAGCATAGTAATGGGCTTATACTGTAAGTTTTTATATTGTCTTATTAAAAAGACAAAAAAAGAAAACCTGAATAAGAAAAAATATTAGCCTATAGTGAATAAATGAGTACATTTCAAATATTTTAGGAAGGAAATGTATTTATTTGACAAAACAATCATGAATTTTGAAATTATATGCAAATTAAGACAGTCTTGTAATATACTTAATGTATTTATTGTTCATACACTAACAGATTTACTTCTATCTTCCGATAAGATGGATGGAATTTTCAGCAATGTAATTTTGGCTCTGAATCACTCTCAGAAAATGGACCAGCCCTTCCCTTGATTTGATCTACTCAGCCGGCCAGGACAGATGGGTCTCCATCACCACCTGTCATTGAGTGCATTAGCATTGTCAACCTCCACATCCAATTACATGCTAGCTTCATGGACAAAACACTCTGGGCCTTCCTTGTCTCCAGTGTCTTCTTTCAGAAGTGTGTACAAGATCATTTGCCTCCTGATGCTGGAGGTAGCCTCCTGGGCTAACCTGACATAAGAACAGAAAAATAACGTGACCTAGCTCAGTGCTGACCTAGCTCAGCACCAAGGCGGTGCTATTATTTTCATTGTTTCTTAAAACTTGAAATCCTATGTCTTAATAAATACATACAAATATCTTTAAATAAAGTAATTTTTCCTTAGCAACTGAGACTCTAATACTCTGAGATGTCATTTCTTATTTAGAATCAGCAGCACAGCATAGAGATTTTTATCCTGCAGCAAGATCATCTCGCAAGTATTTATATTCCTTCTCCACCTAACTCCAACATATTATCTTACCACCAAGATAGGATTAAGAGTTTCTTCTGATAAAATTCCAGCTTCGATTTTTAAAAATAATATTGATATCTGCAAAGTATGTGCCATCATTAACAGAAAAATCTCAGAACTAGGAAAAAAGAAACAATTACTTTCCCGCATATTTATGCACACACATATAAATAACGTACACCAAAGATATGGCCAAAGGATATAAAAGTTGTTAGTCAATGATTTAACAGTACACTGGTTTTATTTTTGATTTTTTTTTATTTTGTTGTTGATGATGTGCTACTTTTATCCTTTTTGTATCTTAACATTTATTTATTGATGTTACATATCCTTGCAGAGCATAGAAGTATGAATACGGAATTTGCAGGACACCTTATTAAACTTTATAAAAGGCCAGATGCGATGGCTCACTCCTGTAATCCCAGCACTTTGGAAGGCTGGGGTGGGTGGATCACGAGGTCAGGAGTTTTAGTCCAGCCTGACCAACGTGGTGAAAACCCATCTGTACTAAAATAAAAATAAAAAATAAAAAAAATACAAAACTTAGCCTGGCGTGGTGGTGTGCGCCTGTAATCCCAGCTACTCAGGAGGCTGAGGCAGGAGAATCTCTTGAACTCAGGAGGCGGAGGCTGCAGTGAGCTGAGATCACTCCACTGCACTCTAGCCTGGGCGACAGAGTGAGAATCCATCTCAAAACAAAACAAAACAAACAAACAAAAAGCCTTATAAAAGCAACACATAAACCACAAACTCTGGAACTTACTTTTCTTTTGTATTCTGTCTTGTCATTTCATTTAGAATGGATGAGTGTAATTTTAAAATGTTTTAAAATAAGAATTTTTTGAGTAATGTTTCTAATTTAAATTAAATGGAAACTCAGTCAATGAAATAGAAATGATTAGTGATAGAAGTAAACATAATCCTAAAGTTTTGTCTTTGCTTCCACTTATGGAGTTTTGAAAACTTCTAAAATAAAACCCACATAACAGGAGAGTAAAATAATTAAGCGCCTGAGAGAAGGAACAGAATCCCTACATTCTAATCTCAGATGCAACTTTTTTTTTTTTTTTTTTTTTTTTTTTTGAGACAGAGTCTCACTCTGTCACCAGGCTGGAGTGCAGAGGCACAATTATCTTGGCTCACTGCAACCTCTGCCTCCAGAGTTCAACTGACTCTCCTGCCTCAGCCTCCTGAATAATTGGAACTACAGGTGCACGCCACCACGCCAGGCTAATTTTTGTATTTTAGTACAGACAGTTTCATGATGTTGGCCAGGATGGTCTTCATCTCTTGACTTCATTATCTGCCCTCCTTGGGCTCCCAAAGTGCTGGGATTACAGGTATGAGTCACCACTGTGCCCTGCCTCACATAGAATTCGTTAGTGATAGTAATCAAGTTACCCAACTTTTTTCTGTCTGATTCTCCTCACTTGTAGAAGGAGTGTAATGATAGTCTTTCACAACTTTGTCATGAAGATTAGCGTGTAGTTTATCATTAACATCATATCTGTTAAGCACTTAAAGTAGTATATATCACATTATAAATGCTATAAAAGTTAAATAAAACATACCACTTCCAGTAAAATCAGCTAGATTAACCATTGAGTCTAATCATATTCTATTGTGAGATAAAAGAAGAAAATTGATTATTAGAAATAACAATATAATTAAAATATCTTTACTTTTACATCTATCAGTTAAATTTAATTGTAATCATGTACCGAAGACACAAACACAACAATTAGAAAATCAGGTATTGAGAAAGAAAGGGATGAGAATGATATCTGGGAAATCTTCCTACATGGCTTTAATGATATATAATATTCCATTTATTTATGAAAATGTAATGAAACATGGCCAAAAATATTAGATTTTTTAAAAGGCATAGTGAGAATATGACTATTGTATTTATCTATATTGTATATATGTTTAAAGTATTTAATAAAAAATTAAGATGACTTAAGGCTCACACACGCTTAATTTCAATCCTGTCTTTGCCAATTACAAACTCTATGACTTTGGCAAGTCATTTATTCTCTCTGTACTTTGCTTTCTTCTTATTTCTATGTTCTAATAAACCTTGAGATAATTCAGAGCAAAGTGAGCTGTCCCAGATTTAACTGTCAATATATAAATATTGTGGCTAAAATTAAAGAGGAGAAGGTCACCAAATATTTCAATTTTCTTATTAAGTGCACAATTGAATAATGGCAATATGAAGAATTTCCACTATTAGTGACAGAATGGCTTAGGGAATGTTTCTGGAAGTGATGCCTAATATACAGTGAAAGGGAAGAAGGCAAACTTAATAAAATCCAAATAAAATATTACAGAATTACTAGCAGTTTTGCCTTGAATAATTTGCCATAAAACACTACACTTATAAATTATGAAAAGTCATATCTCTAAAATCGAATAATAAGTGTATGCTACTTAGGGCAATAAATTCCCATTCAAAATCGCTAACAAAAGCAGTTCTTTTATGTGTAATAAAGAGGAGAAAAAATTCAGAAGCAAATAGTATACAATAAAAGTTGGGAATAAAAGTCAATTTAATAACTTTTTTTTAAAAAAAAATCCTTTTATAACTAGATCCTTTACGAAATTTGGAATTGTGTAAGACATAGAGTAGGGTTGTGTGGATCTTATGTAATCATGTATATCAATGATTCCAACTCTGGTTTGGATTACTCTGGTTTGGATTACAATAAATTATGAAGATTTTATTTTTTAGATGGCTGACTAAGATATCAAATGGAAGTACTTCTTAGAAAGAAGAGCCAAAATTAAGAGTGAATAATCATGGCTCAAGTGGAGTACTGAGAGGAGAGTGATGGAGCCTATTGGTTCAGCATTCACATAGAGAAGAAAGAAGCTGGGGCACAGAACAAGAAGAAAGCAGGAGTTTGCAGAGCTCAACTCCTGAGGAATTTAGAGTCCCATGGAAAATATCAGTGGGCGTGTTTTTGGCTTCCCTCATCCCTGCATCAGGTTTCCGAACTCTCAGAGAGCACCTCAGCCCTTACGAGCCCAAGCACTGGTGTGGGTGGCAATTTGGGAAATTTTTGTGGGCAGAACACTGGGCAGCCAGCTCATACATTGTCTGTCACCCTCCCCACAGACTCCAGCTGAGCTGGCAGGTACCATATTTGTCATGTGCCCATTATGGGCCACTGTTCTGTCCAGGAAGTCTTATCCCTTGTGTTTCTACGTCACTGGATCCCCTGCCAACATAACTGAGCCCCACTCCGATGGCGGCAGCTAAAGAAGGCTGGTGGTACACAGGGGAGCTGTGGGATTTCCAGAGATCTAGCCCTCAAGGTGGGCTGCTGTTAGGAGTAAGGAGGGTGAAGCATGTCAAAGAACCCCTTGAGACAAAGGAAACCAGTGTATACACTCTGGTTTCATGGAGCTCTCAGGCTTGCAAGTTGTTGATTGTGCCCTGTCAAGTGGAAATGCAGGTAGGTGCTGGGTTCTATAGGGGAGGAATATGGTGCCACCCCAGAGATGAGGTGACACCAGTGCACAGAACAGATGTGAAAAGGGTGACTTCTTCCCTGTCCCCCACTGCTTTGGATGCCACTGTGACTATTCTCATGGGGTGCTGTCAAGGGTGTGCCAGTGGACGGTCATTCCAGAATATTAGGGTGGCTGCAACCCAGCTGCCAGTGTGCCCACCAGGTCCAGGCTTGCATAATAGGCACAGCACTTCCCTCTGTCTACACAGAGTGGCAGCAATCCTGCAGCAGAGATTAGGTGACTGGTAAAGCCGTCTGTTTTGGGCTGAGGTAAGAAGTTATACTCCAAGGTCAATTGGAGGAAGAGTCATGGGAAAGTTGTTTTCTGTGTCCCTCAGCTACATTACAGCCTGGAGATAAGTGACAGTGCCTATCTGAGTTAGAAGTCATGAGCCTTGGGACAGGAGTGTGATAGGGAGACAGATTGCATTCCTGCCTGCCTAAGACATGAAGCTAGTGCAGCACCTTCCCTCCGACCCCACCCACAGAAACTTCAGCACATTTCACCACAAGCTCCCCCTGCCACTTCCATCAGGGCTGCTGCTTACGCTTGTCATTGGGGTTCCCAAGGGCAAGCTTGTCAGTTCAGTGCCATTCAGTGTTGTACCCAACACTGGGACTTAGGAGCAAACTCAGAGCACCAGGCTTTCCAAAGGTCAGTCTACCATCCAAGACCACAGAAAACCCCTCCCAGCTGACAAAGATCAAACACATGCCCATCAGCTTCTGCCACATCCAACTCTTTCTCATAAATGCTCTACTGGCCTGGAAGCTGAACTGCACAATGTACAGTACATAAGAGACTAACAGAAGTGCACAGTTCTGTGGAAAAAGATAAAATACCTGAGATCTTCTAACACTGGTTCTGCAGGAAATAATAATTATCATAATATGCTCTGCACATTGCCACTACAACTGGTATTTGAGAGAGCCATCACACAAAGGCTATCTATAAACAAGAAACTCATGCAGAGTCATGGCCCCCTGAAAGTGCCCAGAATCAAAGCCAAACAACTATACAGAGCATGTATTACAGTCACACACTCAAGGAAGCAAAAATTATTTTGAAGAAAGTCCCATCCAAACAAAGGCATATTCAAAAATAAGAAATGGCACTTTCTAAAGAAGAGAAAGAACCAGTGTAATCAATCTGGTGGTATTAAATAATAGAGTTTTTAAGACCCCCTTTCCCCCACAAAAAAAGGTCACACTAGCTCTCAAAAAATGGATTCCAACCAAAATGAAAATTCTGAAATGACAGATAAAAAATTCAAAAAATAACTTGCCAGGAAACTCAGTGAGATTCAAAAGAAAGTTGAACATCAACACAAAAACATCAGAAAAATAATTCAGGATGTGAATGAAAAATTTACTAAAGAAATAGAAATTTTTTAAAGAAGAAAAAACTGTAAGTCAAAATGTTACTGAAGGAATTACAAAATATAGCTAAAAGTTTTAAGATAGACTAGAACAAGCAAGTAAAAAGATTATAGAGCTTTAAGAGTGGTTTTTTGAGTTAATCCAGCCATACAAAATGATAAAAGAAGTTTAAAAGATAAAGGCATCAAAAACTAGGGGATTATGCAAAGTGACCAAACCTATTAGTTATAGGCATTTCTGAGAGAGAAAAAGAGTAAAAGGTATGGAAACCTACTTAAGGAAGTAATTTAGGAAAATCCTTCCTGGTCTTTGCAGAAAATCAGATACTTGGATACAAGAAGCTCAGAGAACAATTGCAGATAGCCTGATGGACGGTCTGCAGAGTCCAATGACTATATGAATTGATGTGCAAGGAGAACATCATCAAGGCATATTGTCATCAGACTATTTAAAGTCAATATTGAAGAAAAAATTATAAAAGCAACAAGAGAAGCATCTAATAACCTATAAACAAAATCCCATGAGAGTAATAGCAGACTCCTCAACAGAAACCTTAAAATCCAGAAATATTGGAGTTTTATTTTCAGTACATTAAAAAAATTGCAAGCCCCAAATTTTATTTCCTGCTAAACTAAGTTTCATAAATGAAAATCAAATAAAATCTTTGCTGGACAAGAAAATGCTATAAAATTGGTCACCACTAGACCAATTGTACAAGATATTCTCAAAGGAGTTATAAACATCTAATAAAAAGGCAATGTGTGCCATCATAAAAGAACAGAAAAGTATGAAACTCAAAGATCTTATGAGACAATTACACAAATGAGACTACAGAGTAACTAGATAACAGTTAACATGATATCAGAAACAAAACCTCAAATATCAATTTTATCCTTGAATATAAATAAATTAAATATATACTAAAAGATATGGACTAGCAGAATGGGTTACAATTTTTTAAAGAGATCTGACCAGGCCCAGGGGCTCATGCCTATAATCCCAGCAGTTTTGGAAGCTGAGGTAGGTGGATCGCTTGAGGCCAGGAGTTACAGACCAGCCTGACCAACATAGCAAAACCCCATCTCTACAAAAAAAAAAAAAAAAAAAAAAAAAAAAAAAAAAAAAGAAAGAAAGAAAAAAAAAGCAGAGTGGCACATGCCTGTAGTCCCAGTTATTCAGGAGGCTGAAGCACAAGAATTGGTTGATCCTGGGAGGCAGCTCCAGCCTATGCAACAGAGCGAGACTCTGCCAGAAAGACAGAGAGAGAGAGAGAGAGAGAGAGAAAGGAAGGAAGGAAGGAAGGAAGGAAGGAAGGAAGGAAGGAAGGAAGGAAGGAAAGAGGGAGGGAGTGAGAAGGAAGGAAGGGAGGGAGGGAGGGAAGGGAAGGGAGGGGAAGGGAAAAAGAAAGAAAGACAGAAAGAAGAAAGAAAGAAAAAATAAAGAAAAAGAAAGAAGGAAGGAAGGAAAGAAAGAAAGAAAGAAAGAAAGAAAGAAAGAAGAAAGAAAGAAAGAAAGAAAGAAAGAAAGAAAGAAAGAAAGAAAGAAAGAAAGAAAGAAAGAAAGAAAGAAAGAAAGAAAGAAAGAAAAAAGAAGAAAAAAGAGGAAAGAAGGAAAGATCTAATGATATGTTGCTTATAAGAAACCCTCTTAGGGGCTAATGACATTTATAGACTTAAAGTAACGGAGTAGAAAAAGGTATTCCTCACAAGTGGAAACCAAAAATAAGAAGAATAGCTACACTTACGTGAGATAAAACAGACTTAACAACAATAAAAAAGACAAAGAAAGTCACTATAAAATGGTATAGGTAGCAATTCACCAAGAAGATATTAATATAATATTTCTAAGTATATTTGCATGCTGCACTGGAGCACCTAGATTCATAAAACATATATTATTAGACCTAAGAAAATAAATAGACAACAGTACAATAGTACTGGGAGACTTCAACACCCCACTGACAGAGCTAGACAGATCATCATCAGAACTAGACAAATATAAACTCTGTAGGTAAGATGGACACTAGATCAGATGGACCTAATAGACCTTTGCAGAACATTCTACCCAACAATTGAGGAATATGCCTTTTTTGTATCTGTACATGGACGATTCTCCAAAATAGGTCATATGCATTGCCACAAAGCAAGTCTCAATAAATTAAAAAAAACAGAAATTACAACAAGCATCTTCTTGGACCACAGTGGAATAAAACCAGAAATGAATACCAAGAATAAATCAATAAAAATAAATACCAAGAAATATGAAAATACAAGAAAATTAAACAACCTGTTCCCTGATGATCTTTGAGTAAATTACAAACTTGGGCAGAAATTAAGACTTTTTTGAAATGAATGAAAATAGAAACACAACATACCAAAACCTCTATAATACAGCAAAAGCAGTGCTGATATGGTTTGTCTGTGTCCCCACTCAAATCTCATCTTGAATTGTAGCTCCCATAATTCCCATGTATCATGGGAGGGACCAGGTGGGAGGTAATTGAATAATGGGGACATCTCTTTCCTGTGCTGTTCTCATGGTAGTGAATAAGTCTCATGAGATCTGATAGTTTTATACGGGACTTTTCCCCATATAAATTACTGAATCTCAGGAATGTCCTTATGGCAGCATGAGAATGAACTAATACATGTGCTAAGAGAGAATTTTACAGTGTTAAAGGCTTACATCGAAAAGAAAGATGTCAAATTAATAACATAACATTCTACCTCAAGGAACTTTAAAAACACAACGCACAAAAAACAATATTAGCAGAAGAAAAGAAATAATAAAGATCAGAGAAAAAGTAAATAATTGAGACAAAAAAAGTTAAAAGCATACAAAGAACCATAAAAAAATCTTGATCTTTCAAAAAGAAATAGACTGCTGTGCAGATAAACCAAGAAAAAAGATTAATATAAGAACAAAGGATATATTACAATTGATAACATAGTAATACAAGATTATCAGAGACTGTTATGATCTTCTCTATGCATAGAAACTAAAAAATCTAAAAGGAAGTGGATAAATTTTTGGAAGTATACAACCTCCCGAATTTGAAATCCTGAACAGACCAATAATAAGTTATGACACTGAATCAATAATAAAAATTCTACCAAACAAACCAGTCCTGTACCAAACAGATTCTCAGTTGAATTCTACCATACATATGAAGAAAAACTGGGACTGATTCTACTAAAACAGTTACCAAAAATCAAGGAGGAGAGAATCTTCTCTAACTCACTTACAAAACAAGTATCACGTTGATACCAAAGTCAGGCAAGGGCATAACAAAAAAATGAGAAATTTTCAGGCCAATGCCTTTGATGAACATAGATGCAAAAATCTTCAACAAAATACTAATATTCAGCAGCATATCAAAAATTAATTCATCATAATCAAACAAGTTTTCTTCCTGGGATGCAACTTTGGATCGATATACACAAATCAATAAATGTAACTTACCACATAAACTGAATTTTAAACAAAATCCACATGTTTATCTTTATAAATAAAAGTATTTGATAAAATGCAAAATTTATTTGTGATAAAAACCTTCAACAAACTAGGCATCAAAAGATCATACCTTATTTCTTTCATAAATAAGAGCCATTTATGACAAACCCACAGCCAGCATCATACTGAATGGGCAAAGACTGGAAGCATTTCCCCTAGGAACTGGAATAAGACCGAGAAGACCACCCTCATTTCTATTCAACATAGTACTGGAAGTCCTAGCTAGAGCAATTAAGCAAGATAAAGAAATAAAAGGCATCCCAATTGGAAAAGAGGAAGTCAAAATATCTGTTTGCTAATAATATAATCTTATACCTAGAAAACTCTCAAGATTCCACCAAAAGTCTAGATTTAATAAACGACTTGAGAAAAGTTTCAGAATACAATATCAATGTACAAAAATTAGCAGCATTTCTTTATTAAAAACTTTTACTTTCCATTCAGGGATAAGTGCTCTGGTTTGTTCCAAAGGTAATTGCATCATAAGGTTTTTGTGTACAAAATATTTTGTTACCAAGGTAATAAGCATAACACCTAATATGTAGTATTTCTGATTTTCTCCCTCATCCTATCCTTCACCCTCAGGTAGGCCCCAGTGTCTGTTTCTCCCCTCTTTTGGTCCATTTGGTTCTTGTTGTTTAGCTCCCGTTTATAAGAGAGAACATGCAGTATTTGGTTTTCTGTTCCTGTGTTGGTTTCCTCAGGAAAATGGCACCTACATCCATCCATGTTGCTGCAGAGGAC
The DNA here is from genome assembly GCF_002776525.5 of Piliocolobus tephrosceles. Lineage (NCBI taxonomy): Eukaryota > Metazoa > Chordata > Mammalia > Primates > Cercopithecidae > Piliocolobus > Piliocolobus tephrosceles. The sequence goes on along the minus strand of NC_045435.1, from coordinate 3,755,016 downwards.
ATAATCTCATCTTCTTATGGCTTTGTAGAATTCCATTGGTTATATGTACTACATTTTTCTTTATTTAATCTACTCTTCATGGGTATTTAGGTTGATTCTATGTCTTTGCAATTGGGAATAATGCTGTGATAGACATACATATGCATGAGTAGAACAAATTATATTTCTTTGAGTATAAACACAATAATTGGATTGCTAGGCTCAATGGTAATTCTGTTTTAACATCTTTGAGAAATTGCCACACTGCTTTCTGCAGTGGCTTAACTAATTTACATTCACACACCAGTGTATAAATATTACCTTTTTTGTACAATCTCACTTGCATATGTTATTTTTGACTTTTTAGTAATAGCCATTCTGACTGGTATGATATGGTATGTCATTGTGATTTTCATTTGCATTTCTCTAATGATTAGTGATACTGAGAATTTTTTCATATTCTTGTTGGCTATGTGTATGTCTTCTTTTGATATCTGTCCATGTCCTTTGCTCACTTTTTTTTTTTTTTTGAGACTGAGTCTAGCTCTGTCACCCAGGCTGGAGTGCAGTGGCAAGATCTCAGGTCACTACAACCTCCTTCTCCTGGGTTCAAGTGATTCTCCTGCCTCAGCCTCCCAAGTAGCTGGGATTACAGGTACCCGCCACCACACTCAGCTAATTTTTGTATTTTTAGTAGATGCAGTGTTCACTGTATTGGCCAGACTAGTCTCAAACTCCTGGCCTCATGATCCACCTGCCTTGACCTCCAAAAGTGCTGGGATTACAAGCATGAACCACCACTCCCAGTCCCTTTAGCCACTTTTTAATGGGTTGTTTTTTGCTTGTAAATTTGTTTAAGTTTCTTATAGATTCTGTATTTTAGACCCTCATCAATGCATAGTTTGAAAACATTTTCTGCCATTTTTTAGGTTTTTTTGTTTGTTTGTTTGTTTGTTTGTTTGTTTTTATTGTTAATAGTTTCCTTTGCTGTGCAGAAGTTCTTCAGTTTAATTAGGTCCCAGTTTGTCAATTTTTGTTTTTGTTGTAATTGCTTTTGATGTTTTTGTCATAAAATATTTGCTGGGTCCTATGTCCAGAATGGTATTTCCTAGGCTATCTTCCAGGGTTTTTATAGTTTTAGGTTTTACATTATTTCAGTATTTAATCCATCTTGAGTTGATTTTGTATGTAGTGTAAAAAGGGGTCCAGTTTCAATCTTCGACATATGGTTAGCCAGTTTTCCTAGCACTGTTTATTGAATAGAAATGACAATAATGCATATTCTGACGTTTGGGAGTAGAGAGTCCTATAGTTATCTATCAGGTTCATTTGGTAAAGTGTTGAGGCCAGGTCCTCAATATCTTTGTTAATTTTCTATCTAATACTGTCCACGGGACATTGAAGTCTCCCACTGTTATTGTGTGGAAATTTAAGTCTCTGAATAGCTCTTTAAGAATTTGCTTTATCAATCTAGGTGCTCCTGTGTGGGGTGCTTATATATTTAGGGTAGTTAGGTGTTCTTTTTGAAGTGAACCCATTACCATTATACAATGCCCTTCTTTGACTGTTTAAAAATCTTTGTTGGTTTAAAGTTTGTTTTGTAAAAATTAGAATATCAACCCCTGCTTTGTACTGTTTTCCATTTGCTTGGTAGATTTGTCTGTATCCCTTTATTTTGAAGCTGTGGGCATCACTGCATGTGGGATACATCTCTTGAAGACAGGATACCATTGGGTCTTGCTGCTTTATCCAGCTTGTCACTCTGTGTCTTTTAATTGGGGCATTTAGCTTGTTTATATTAAAGGTTAATAGTGATGTGTGCAGATTTGATCCTATCATCATGTTGTTAGCTGGTTAATATGCAGACTTTTTTTGTGGCTGCTTTATAGTCTCAATGGTCTGTGTATGGAAATGTGTTTTTGGAATGGCTGGTAATGGTCTTGCCCTTCCCTAGTTAATGCTCTTCTCAGTACCTCTTATAAGGTGGGTCTAATTGTGGGGAAAAGAAAGAAAGATCAGCCTGTTACTGTGTCTATATAGAAAGAAGTAGACATAAGAGACTCCATTTTGTTCTGTATTTGAGATGCTGTTAATCTCTGACCCTGCCCCCAACCTTGTCCTTGCAAGAGACATGTGCTGTGGTGACTCAAGGCTTAATGGATATTGGGCTGTGCAGGATGTGTCTTTGTTAAACAAGTACCTGAAGGCAGCTTGCTGGTTAAAAATCCTGCCCGTCCCTGAGCAATGGAACATCCCCATGTAAAACCCATTGTGTGCTTTGTTTACTGAGCAAGGAGAAAACCGCCTTTAGGAATAAGGTGGGACTTGCTGGAGCAATGCTGCTAAAAGGTTTATGGAGAGTTTGCATATGCATCTCAAGACACAGCATTTTCCTTTAAACTTATTCATGCTACAGGGATTTTTGTTCGTATGTCTTACTGCTGATTTCCTCCCTACAATGATCCTATTGTCCAGCCACTCCCTTATGTTTAAGATGGTAAAGATAATTATCAATAAATACTAAGGGAACTCAGAGAGACCGGTGCTGGCGTGGGTCCTCTGTAAGCTGAGCACCGGTCCCCTGGGCCCTGCTTTTCTTTCTCTATACTTTGTCTCTGTGTCTTATTTCTTTTCTAAAGTCTCTCATCCCACCTAACGAGAAACACCCACAGGTGTGGAGGGGCAGGCCACCCCTTCATCTAATGTTAATAAATTCCCTCAGTTTGTCTGAAAAGGATCTTATTTTTCCTGCACTCATGAGTCTTAATTTGTCTGAATATAAAATTCTTATTTGGAAATTATTTTCTAAGAGTTGAGAACTCTGATAATAGGCCCCCATTCCCTTCCTGCTTGTTTCTGCTAAAATGTTCACTGTTAACCTGATGGTGTTCCCTTTGTAGATGACCTACCCCTTCTCTCTAGCTGCCTTTAAAGTATTTTGTTTGTTTGTTTCACTTGGAGAATCTGAGGATTATGTGCCTTAGAGATAGCCTTCTTGTGCAGTATCTTGCAAGGGTTCTCTGCATTTCCAGAACTTGAATGCTGACCTCTCTAGCAAGGTACTAATAGACAACATCCTGAAATATGTTTTCCAAGTTGCTTGTTTTCTTCCCATCTTTTTCAGCAATGCCAATGAATCATAGGTGTGGTTTCTGCATAATCTCATATTTCTCAGAAGCTTTGTTTATTCTCTTTTGTTCTTTATCTGACTTATTTAGTTCCGAGAGCCAGTCTTCAAGATCTGAGATTTCTCCTTAGTGTGGTCTATTTTGCTGTTATTACTTGTGATTGCATTATGCAATTCTTGTAGTGTGTTATTCAGCTCTATCACATCTGTTTGGTTCTTTTTTATAATGGTCATTTTCTCTATCAGCTTCACTATCATTTTGTTGTAATCCTTAGATTACTTGGATTGGGTTTTCACTTTCTCCTGAATCTCAGTGAAGTTCTATTTCTGTCATTTCCATCATTTTAGCCTGCTTAATTACCCTTGCTGGGGAGCTAGTATGGTCGTATGGAAAAAAGAAGACACTCTGGCTTTTTTAGTTGCCAGATTTCTTGCACTAGTTCTTTCTCATCTGTTGTTCCATTACTTGTGGCATAATCTGAGTGTAGTCGATAAACTTCTTTTCTGAATGTTTTCAGAGGACCAGGGGTTTGTGCAGGGTATTTGTTTGTAGCTTAATTCTTGTCTGCTTTCACTGGGATGTATATCAGTCAAATATTTTTGGTCTGTGATCCAGTAGGTGGCGCTTGAGCATACTGACCAGTAGGTAGGCTCTTCCTCAGCCATGTGGCTCCACTATATTTCCTCGTAATTGCAGCTGTGCTCCCCTCTCAGTGCTCTGAAAAGGTGGACTCTTCTCCCACTGGAGTGCTGGCTGCATATATCAGCTTGACACTCATGGGCTGCACACTGCAGCTCTAGGGTGAGCTCAGGCTTTATGTTCTCACCCCAGCTTGAAGACAACAGGGGAAGAGACCTCGGCAGTGATTGTGATAGATGACCTTTTGCTTGTTTCTTGGGGTTCCACCCCAGAGTGATGCAGAACCACTATTAGTACAATCGACTAGGGTGGAGTGATTGTGCTGTGCGCTTAGCCAAGAGGGGTCTTGCCTAGTAATAGACAGGTGGGGCGGGGAAGTCATAGGGGAGACAAAGTGGCCCTTCTCCTTAAGGAAACTACAGCTTGCTGGAGGTGTGGTTAAAGCACTCAGGGTGTTTGTTACTTCCTAAGTCTGAGGGCAGAAAGGGCAGTACCCTGCAGTGGCAGTGACAGAAGGGCTTTTGGTTATCTCTGGGTGCTTCACCTTAGAAAAATGTGGAGCCACTACTATTGGGCATGTTCAACCAAACTGTGGGTCACTACGCAGCTAGCCCAAGCTAGGGACTCCACTTGGTGAAGAACTAGGGATTGAGCGCTCAAAAGGAGGAGGAGACATTGGGCTCCTCTCCATATGGGGACTATGGGGTGCTAGTAGGACAAGTAAAGCCCTCAGACTCTTTGTTTCTTCTGTTTCTTCTCCAGACTGAAGGCAGCAGGAGCAAAACCACTACTGTTGCTGTGGCAGAGGGGCTGTTGGTTGCTTCTGGGAACCCCTCTCCAGGGAAACACAGAGCCACTACCAGTGAGTATGCTCACTAGGGGTGGGGCAAATGTTCTGCAGTCCCAAGCCAGGGGTCCTTCCTGGCAAAGAGTAGGGGTGGAGCTCACAGGGAAGAGAGACTGGGCTTCTCTTCGTATGTTGGCTGCAATGAGGTGGAGGTGCCAGTGTAGCGTCCAGATCCTTTATCCCTTCCCCAGCCCAAGTGTGGTTAGTGCAATACCACTGCAGCTGCAATGGAAGAGGGGCTGTGGGTTGTCTCTGGGATTTCCTCCTCAGAGAAATGCAGAGTTGCCTCTGACTGAAGTGTTCAGCTGGGGGCAGGGTAGTTGTCTTGGAGTCTTAGGCCAAGAGGGTCCACCCAGTGAGAGATGGGAATGAGGACGTGCATGGAAAACAATCTGACCAGTTTTCCATGGGGCAGCTGCGCTGTGCTCGTGATCTGCACCAGAACCAGTCACCACTCACATTTCAGAACCTGAGGGCAACAGCAGTGAGGGTTAAGAGGCAGCAAAAATGGTGGCCTGCCTCTCCCTTGGGGAGCATCATCCCAGAGAATGGCAAGGCTGCTACCAGCATGAGAGTCCAAGTGCAGTTGGTGTGGTCATGCTAGCGTCCTATGCCAGTGGGATTTATCCTGTAAGGTGCAGTGGAGTCGAGGCCGCAGTCCATTGCTACTAAGATGCATGGATTCAGCCCCTTTCCTGGGGGCATGTGAAGGAATCTGACCTCCCCCATTGCCAGAGATTCAACTGTTAATGCTGGGATGCCTGGGAATTCAAGGTTCATGGGACTCTGTGTTCATCTGAAAGTACACTATGTGTGTACTATGTAGTGCCCTCCATAACCCTCCTTGTTAGTCTAAATGCTCCAGGATATCTCCTGAGCCCAGGGTGGCAAAGGTCTGTGGCAGAAATGTGGGTACTTAGGAACTCATCATTTCCTCATGGTGTTGGGGCCGTTCCATCTCCATCCCACTACCAGGTGGGTGATTGTCCTGTCTCTCCAAAGGTCAAGTTGTTTTTTTGACCTTCTCCAAAGGTCAAATTGTTTTTTTGGTTTTTTTTTTGTTTTTTTGTTTTTTTTGATGAATCCCAACATGTCTACCTGAATGCTCCAGTTGATGAGCTATTATTTACTCACCATTTCTTCTTCTCTCTGTGAGAATGGTGCACACTAGCTGCCTCTAGTAAGCCCTGTTGGCCCAGTAGCAGTCCCATACATCAATAATAGTAAGGCTGAGGAATACATAAAAAACTCAATCGCATTTGAAATAGCTATAAGAAAATACCTAGAAATACATTTAAACAAGGAGGTGAAATAACTCTACAAAAAGTAAAAGACACTGATGAAAGAAATTATAGATGCCACAAACAAATGGAAGTGCATCTCATGCTCATGGATTAGAAGAATCAATGTCTTTAAAATAACCACACTGCCCAAAGCAATCCACAGATTCGATGCAACTTTTATCAAATTACTAAAATTATTTTAAACAGACTTTAAAAAGTTATTCTAAAATTCACATGGAATCAAAAAAGAGCCCAACCAGCCATTCTAAGGAAAAAGAACAAACCTGGAGGAATCACATTCTCTGACTTCAAATTATAATATGAGTCTTTACTAAACAAAGCAGCATGGTACTGGTATAACAGCAGACACATAGATAAACTGAACAGATTAGAGAATCTATAAGCAAAGCCACCTACATACAACCAACTAATTTTTGACAAAGTCAATAAAAATAAGCAATGGGGAATGGACATCCTATTTAATAAATGGTGCTGAGAGAATTGGATAGCCATATGCCATATGCAAAAGAATGAAACGGGACCTTTATCTCTCACTGTATTAGTCAGGGTTCTCCAGAGGGACAGACTAATTATACACACACACACACACACACATATATATACATACATATACACACACATTTTATATATCTATACATCATATACATATACATATTCAGGGGAGTTTATTAAGAATTAACTCACACAATCACAAAGTCTCATAATAGGCTATCTACAGTCTGAGGAACAAGGAGAGCCAGTCCAAGTTCTAAAGCTGAAGAACTTGGAGTCCAATGTTCGAGGGCAGGAAGCATCCAGCATGGTAGAAAAATGTAGGCTGGGAGGCTAGGCCAGTCTTGCCTTTTCATGTTTTTCTGCCTGCTTTATATTCGCTTGCAGCTGATTAGGTTGTGCCCACCAGATTAAGGGTGGGTCTGCCTTCCGCAGACCACTGACTCAAATGTTAATCTCCTTTGGCAACACCATCACAGACGCACCCAGGAAGAATACTTTACATCCTTCAATCCAATCAAGTTGACAGTATTAACCATCACACTCACATGTATAAAATTAACTCAAGATCAATTATAGACTTACATGTAAGATCTGAAATTATAGAAATCCTAGGAGAATACCTAGGAAAAACACTTGTGGACATTTACATAGACAAATAAAATTATGACTATTGCCTCACAAGCAAATGCGATAATAACAAAAATATACAAATGGGATTTAATTAAACTAAAAATCTTCTGCACAGCAAAAGAAATAATCAACAGGGTAAACAGACAATCTACAGAATGGAAGAAAATATTTTCAAACCATGCATTCAACAAAGGGTTAATACCCAGAATCCACAAGAATTCCAAATAACTGAATGGGAGAAAAACAAATAACCCTATTAAAAAGTGGACAAAGGACAGAAACAGACATTTTTCAAAAAAGACATAAGAGTGACCAACAAACATGAGGAAATTCTCCACATCCCTCATCATCAGAGAAATGCAAATTAAAACTGCAATAAGACACCATCTTATACTGGCCTGAATGGCTATGATTAAGTCAAAAAACAACAGATGTTGGTGAGGCACAGAGAAAAGGGAATGTTTTTACACTGTTGGTGATCATGTAATTTAGCACAACCTCTATGGAAAACAATATGGAGATTTCCCAAAGAACTAAAAATAGAGCTACCATTCAATTCAGCAATCCCTCTACTGGATATCTACCTAAAGGAAAATAAATCATTGTGTCAAAAAAACACCTGCACTCACATATTTACACAGCACTCTTCACAGCAGCAGAGTAATGGAATCAGCCTACATGTCCTTTGATTGGTGATTGAATAAATAAAATGTTATACATATACATCATGGAATATTAGGTAAAGACTTAATTTCTTTCTAATGTTTCACTGTTTATTGTCTGAATTAGCAAGTTCCTTTCCAGTCAACAAATACTAAATACCAACTATGTTTAAGGCAACTGTGTCAAGGGTCATATAAATGAAAGCTAACCTAAGTCTGCCCTCGAATATTTAATCTGTTAAGTGTGTGAAACAAGCACACAGTTATTTATTTTTAAAATATATTATATATTAAAATATTTTTAATTCTAAAAACTATTATTCAAAGGAGGAAACCACAAGGTATAACTATAGTTGTCCTTATGTAAAACAAAGCCAACCTAGGTTCGTGCACTGGGCTCTCAGCCCTGGTAATGTTCACATGGCAATGGTATTTACTGCTGCCTTATAATTTACATAAAACGTGAAGAAAATACAATTAAAGGTTTTTTATAATGCCTTTACCAAAGAACACAAGGCAGCAAGTATATTTATTACCTTCCTCTTTTACAAAATCGCTAATCTTTCTGTAAGTACATTTTACAGTTGTATAAAAAATCTTGTGAAACATGTAAGCCCAAAAGCTAAGCTACTTGACCTTGACTCAGAGAAACAAAGGAAAGGGTTAAGTTAAGGCTCCAAGTACCTTTTCCACTGGCAAAGTTGTCCAGATTAAAGCACCTTGCACCAACACGTAACATAGTGGGTCAGAAGATCTAAATGGCCTTACGCATCACCTGTTGCTTTTGTCTACTTTTGCAGCAAATGGTATGACAAAATGTATGTCTATGCTACTCTATATATTGTAAGAGCAGGACTATATTCATAGTTTTCTGTCATATTTTGCATCTTAATTTCTATTCTCCTTTCTCTTGGATGTCTCTAATACAGTCAAAATAAAACTCATTTAGAATTGACCTTAAAAGTTATTCCCAGATTTAACTTAAATAGTGAATTCAAAGAACTTTATAACTGATCACATATAACTCTTCCACAAAACTAAATTATTGTAACTTCATTATTCAAATTAAGTTAAATGAAAAAAATATGTATTAGAAAGCCCTGGGCAAGAAATATGTAATATAGGCCGGGCGCGGTGGCTCAAGCCTGTAATCCCAGCACTTTGGGAGGCCGAGGCGGGCGGATCACGAGGTCAGGAGATCGAGACCATCCTGGCTAACACGATGAAACCCCGTCTCTACTAAAAAATACAAAAAACTAGCCGGGCGAGGTGGCAGGCGCCTGTAGTCCCAGCTACTCGGGAGGCTGAGGCAGGAGAATGGTGTAAACCCGGGAGGCGGAGCTTGCAGTGAGCTGAGATCCGGCCACTGCACTCCAGCCCAGGCGACAGAGCGAAACTCCATCTCAAAAAAAAAAAAAAAAAAAAAAAAAAAAAAGAAATATGTAATACATATTTCTAATATGTATTAGAAAGCAGGATATACTTTGGTATATCCTGCTTCCTGCTTTCATCAGTTACTTTTCCATGACTGTAGGAAAGTATTTCAAGTTCTGATTCTCTTTTTCCTTTTCTTGAAAATATGATAAAAGGGATTATTGGATTGTTTGTGTCACGTACCAGCAAGATGTCTAAGTATGTTGTTTACAAAGAGGACATATGGCAATGAATAAATTCATGTACTCTAGAAATTGAGGGAAGTAAGAAAGGTGTTTTAAAGGGGTTAAAAAAAACACTTAAATTTTAAAAGATTATTCTCCAAACAAATTTAATCAAATGATTTTATTTTCTAACCTATAATTCTAATAATAGACAATAAGTAATATTTGGTCCTGTACTCTATGTGTGTGTGTGTGTGTGTGTGTGTGTGTGTGTGTGTGTGTTCAATATTTAGGATTAATTTAGCAACAGAATATTTAAACACTCTTAGTTAAGTGTCTTGAAAAATAGACCCTGATACAATCCCTTGGTGGGATATTGTTTATGTGGGACCTGATCCAAGGAAGAGCAAATAAGGAAGTAGGAAAAGAGAGGCAGTGAAAGGAGAAATTATAATTATGAGTGAATTAATGCAAAGGTCACTTTTATGACCACCTATAAATTTAATTCCACTGGAGACCCTTGAAGGAGTAGTGCAGAACACATTTCAGACTTGTTTCCTTGAGGATAAAGTTTTTGGGTAATATATCCACTAACATCTACCTTTGCTGATTAAGGATTGACCATGGAGATGTGAAAACTCAGCACTGTCTTCTTTGTGGTCTGTGGAAGCCTCTATGGATCTGGAGAACACTCCCAGGCAGGGAAGCAGAGATGCAGGCTCTTGAGGAAGGAAGCCTTCGGCATATACATAAAAATTCCACTGAAGAACTTCTAGATGGGCTGAAAGGATACACAAAGGGCTGGGAAACCACAGAATATGTTATGCAAGTAAATAGAGACCTGTATTTGCACTCTAATAATGAAAGATAATGCAAGTATTATAAATTATGAGAATATAAAAACATAATTATATAATTTAGACATGGGAGAAAAGAAGAGAAAAATATGACAATAAAAATGAATTTAAAATAACTAAAATATAGAATTAAAAAAAGGGAGTTGGTTAAGTGAGAAAAAAAGATAGAAGGCAAGTATGTGCCCCATATTCTGTGCTTTTTCAGTCTGGACTATCAGTACTTGTTTCTGTAGTTGATACCTCCATAAATAGAGACATAAATTAATTATTTATCTTTATCATAGTAATTATGAGAAGAATTAAACTTAAAAATTTTAAACATGATTTCCTCTAGAGAAGTGGAGTGGAATTGAGAATTGTGAGCTGACAAAACAATTTCTTACTGTTTTATGTAATTCTTTTCTAAACTCATGCATTTACATTGGATTGATTTTGTTTTTTTCAGAAAACTAAACTGCTGGGCATAGTGAGAGAAGTGAAGACTATGCGATCACAGTGCATGATGATGACATAGTTTAAGCTTTAATATGGTCTCATGATTCATAATACTAGGCCCTGTTATGTCATAAAGGTCATAGTCACTATTTCAAATATTTTCATGCAAAAATAATTAAAATTATTCTTAAATCAAGTATTATTTTATAGAATATATTTGATATCAGAGAGTCATCGTAATTTAATTCATAAGCTTTGACTTCCCTCTGTTTTTACATCAATCATTTTAGGCTGAGAGTATTATTGTTTCAAGCATTAGGTGGATCTGCCATACTGAAATTGGGACAGAAAACCAATTCTGTTTGAAAGTAAGAGCTATTTACCTTGGTGACACTGACACAATAATAAAATGGAAGGCAGTTGTCCCAGTAATGACTCTTGATCAAATTTTATGTACAGTTTCCCAATAGGGCACATTTTATATACTGTAGAATTCTTACAGAAAGAAAAAGCATTGAAGAGGCTAAGAACAGAGCAGCACTGTTGGAATTTGTACTGACCACATGCTAGAAAATTACACACAGTAGGATTTAAATGGCTCATAGAACTTTTTCAGATTCTTTCACACCTGCAATGTTACTGTTTTTCTCTTGTGCAGTGGTGGCAGAAACACTCTGTTTTTTAAAGTTATCGAGCAGATATTTGTTTTAAAAATAAAATATCAAGTATGGTAGTAGTTGAAGACACTGAAATATTTTGATATTCAAAGTGATGGTTGAAACTAAGTAATTTCCTATGTAACTTAGGAAATGTCAGTCCTTAAATGGACATTGTCATTATTTAAATGCTGAAAATATTTCTTGATGATGTCCCCTTTTTAAAAAAAAAATTAAAACAATAGAAGCAACGCAGAATGGAAATCTATCCTTTCTCCCTCTCTCATGCACCTCTACGATGTTCTTCACTTAGGAGTCACTTCATTTTCAATTTTAAAATTATTACAAAGTTAACAAAAGCATGCAGTTTTAAAAATATTAAGGGTTTCAGAAAATTAAAATAATAAAATATAACAGTAGCCAGTTCTACCATGGACAACCCCACCTCTAACCCACAATCCAAATTTATAAATTGTTTATTAACTCTATTTGAAGTTTGATAATTCACTTAACTAACTTTATATCTACATTTCGTTTTCAATCCTCTCCAAATATTTTCTTAGTTATATACGTTTTTCAGTTTTTTTTGGTCCTTCTAATTCTAAAATTTGTTTAAATATCCATTTTCCTATCTATCCGTTGTAACTCATTACTCTAAACCTTGATTATCTACAAAAGGACACAATTTCCACTCTTACTACTTTCTTGCTCAATCTTCACAGGCCCTGAACTTTACCTGGTGTCCATTATATTTGACAATTATGATAGCCAAGATATTGACATGCATGTGTATAATTCGTTTATCTACACAATTAATCTATGCTTTAACTATAATTTAATTCAAAAAATCAATGTGATATGGTGACATAACAAGAAATATATATTTGTTCTTCCTTTCTGGTTCTTGGTACATGGCTTCTAAAATCTTTGTAACCTCAGAAGCGTTAAGATTGATAGGAGTGTAATTTGATATTCATAACAAGCCCCATTTAATCACACCTGAGTTGGTGTCTGGAAGTTTCTAGATGTCTTCAGGATGGGGGCTGGTTGACAGAAAAAGCAATCATGTGATCAGAGGGTTGGAAATTCCAGCTCCATTCATGGGGAACTTCAGGGAGAAGAGAAATGCTGGGAATTGCTTTTATCACCAAAAGCCAATAATTTAACCAATGATACCTAATTATATAGTGCCTACATAAAAACCCTAAATGAAGGGATTCAGGGAGCTTTCACATTGGTGAAAGCATCTATGTGCTGGGAGAATGGCCCTAACTCTCTGGGACAGAGCTCCTGCCTCAGGACCTTTCCAGACCTCTCCCTGTCCACCTCTTCATCTGACTACTCATCTGTATGCTTTATAATATCCTTGATTTTAAACCATTCAACATAAGCAAATTCTTTTTCTGCCTTTTATTAACTGTTGTAATAAATTGTGAAACATGAGGAGGGTGTCATGAAACCACTAATGATATATAGCCAATTGGTCAAAAGTATGGAAGGCCTGAACTTGTAATGGGCATCTGAAGCAAGAGCAGTCTTGTGAGACCGAGACTTTAACATGTGGGTTGTTACATGAACTCTGGGTAGTTTGCATCGGAACTGAACTGAGTCTAGTTGGTTTCCAGTGAGTTCCAATAGTGGACATTAATATGAAACGCCACCACACATTTGGTGTAAGAAGTTTTGTGTATAGAAATGGATCATAGTAATAGTTTGTCTCAAAGGTATGATTTGCTAGACTGGCTTTGAATCAAGGACATGTGATTTGGGAAGAGAAAGGATAAAAAGGCAGAAGATTCATCCAGAATGTTCCTGGATGAATACCTAGCCACCTATGGTATAAAACTGTAGCTGCACTGCAATCAGTTACTAAAAGTAAAAATTATTGATTGAACTTAGAAGTGCTGGTAGACCTGGCTTTCATGTAGTTGGTTCATTGGATTCGTAAGAAAATGTAAAACAATAAGAAACATGTTAAACATAAAATCCCTTTGTAACTGTTACGTGTAATAGCTAAGATGAATGATGCTAAAACAAGCTCAGATTTTGATCAGTCTAAACTTTAACCACTGGCCTCAAAGTTGACCACAAAGGAATAAATTATGCCAGGACAACAGAAAGTACTTCTAAGACCTCTGGTCACCAATAAGACAATCAAGGTGGTGGTGGGTGGGCAGATGGAGAAACTACCAAAACCAAGAGATAAGAGTGTAAAAAAAAATGTATCATTTCATAAATTAATATCATCGCTTCTTTTTTGAAAGAAAAATTTATTAATGAAATCTTTACTAAAATAAATTGTGATAGACTAATTTAAGAGCAATGTGTGTAAGCCCATTTCTGTTGCTGTAACTGAATACCTGAGAATGGGTGATCTATTAAAAAACTAAAAATTCTTAATGTTCTGGATGCTGAGAAATCCAGCATCTAGAAGCTGCATCTGGTGAGGACCTTCTTGCTAGTGAGGACTCTCTGTGGAACCCCAAGGCAGTATAGGGAATCACAGAGTGAGGATGGTAAAGGTGAGAGCTTAAGTCTTTCCTCTTTTTATACAGCCACCTGTTTTGGTTCCACTCCCATCACAGTCCACTAATTCAGTCACTTATTACTCTATTAATCAATGAATGGATTAATCTATTCATGAGAAATGAGCCCTGAGTGCCCAATTACCTCTTAAAGACTTAAGACTTAAAGTCTTAAAGACTCACTTCCCAATTTTGTTACATTGGGGATTAAGTTTCAATGTAAGTTTTGATGGAGCCAAACATTTAAGCCATTGCACAATGTCTCTGGTTTTTAATGCTGCAGAGTAGAAGAGCATGCTTGGGTTGATAAAGATCCTGCAGCTAGAGAAAATGATATTTGTGTACTGTTTAGCCTATGATGTATTTCGTTGAGTATTATGCTTATAAAATTTGTTTAAGAGAGAGAACCAAGATGGCCAAGTAGAAGCAGCTGCAGTCCATAACACGCACAAAGAACAAAAGGGTCGAGTGGATACAGCACCTCCAACCAAAATATCCAGGTAGTTGTGTTGGGACTGATCAGGGAAGCAACTCAACCTACGGAGAATGAGGAAAAACAGGGTAGGATGACAGCCCACCCAAGAGTGACACAGAGCCAAGGGAACACCCACTCCCAGCCAAGGAAAGTGGTAAGTAAATGAGCGACCCTGGGAAATCACACTTCTTCCATGGATCTTTCCAACCCTCAGATCAGGAGGTCCACTTGTGAGCCCACACCACCAGGCCCTTGAGTCTGATACACAGAGCTGTGTGGAGTCTCGGCAGAGCATCTGCTCAGGCATGCAAAGATACCCAGGAGCTTTACATATTCCTGGGATCCCTGACAAAAGTGACTGCAACTCAGGCAAGGTGAGACATCAGTACCTACCTCTAGGATGGGTGCCAAATCCAGGGAACCAATCAGCATAGATCTGAGGTCCCCACGTCCATGGCACCTCATAAGATAAGACCCACAGTCTTGGAATTCCAGCCAGCCACTGGCAACAAGTGGAACCTGCCTGAGACAGGACAGAGCCCCCAAGGGTGGAGGGCAGGCCACCATCTTTGATGTTTGGTCCACTCTGTCTTTCCAGGCTGTGGGCTTTGGAGAGTCTAACTGGTCCAGACAAGGAAGGGTCCCCCCAGCACAGCACAGCTGCTTTACCAGAACATGACCAGACTACTTCTCTAAGTGGGACCCTATTCCATTCTTTCTGACTGCATAGGACCTCCAGGTCAGGGCCTCCAGTCATCCCCGCCTACTCATATTCTACAGACAGAACTCTGATCCCTCCCTGGGACAGAGTACCTGGCAGAGGGGAGGGTCACCACTTTGCTTGTTTGGATGATGCAGCTGTTCTAATTTGTAGATTTGGAGATTTCAAGCTGACCAAGACAGAGGTGGTTCCTCAGTATGGCATGGCTGTTTTACTGAGGCATGTCCTGACTGCATCTTTAAGTGGGACTCAGATCCTTTCCCTCTCACTGGATGGATCCTTTCAGTCAGGGCTTCTTGGTACCACCGCACATATTCTATAGCCAACGTTTCTAATTTTTCCCTGGGATGGAGAGGCAAGGGGGTAGGGAGGGCCATCACCTTGGCTGTTAGGGAGTCTCAGCCAGTCCAGTCTATAGGCCTGTGAGAGCCCAAACCAATCAGGGGCTAAAGGACTCCCCAACAAAGCACAGTTGCTCTACCGAAAAGCAGCCAGACTGCTTCTTTAAGCACGACCTTAATCCCATTCTTTCTGATTGGGTAGGACCTCCCAACAGGGGTCTCCAGACACCTCCTATGGGCACATTCAGGCTGGCAAAGGTAAGTACCACCATCGCATGGAGCTTCCAGAGGAAGGGGCAGGCTGCCATCTTTGCTGTTTCACAGGCCTCACTGGTGATACCTCAAAGTACTAGAAAACCTGAGGCAACTAGAGTCTGAAGTACCTGGAGTAGACCCCCAGAAAACTGCAGCATTCCTACAGAATAGTGGACAGAATGTCAAAAGAAAAAGAAACAGGTCTGGCATGGTGACTCATGCCTGTAATCCCAGGATTTTGGGAGGCCAAGGCTGGTGGATCACCAAGTCAAGAGATCGAGACCATTCTGGCCAACATGGTGAAACTCTGTCTCTACTAAAAATACAAAAAATTAGCTGTGCGTGGTGGTGCACACCTGTAGTTCAAACTACTTGGGAGACTGAGGTAGGAGAATCACTTGAACCTGGGAGGCAGAGATTGCAGTGAGCCACAATCATGCCACTGCACTCCAGCCTGGTGACACAGCGAGACTCCATCAAAAAAAAAAAAAAAAAAAAGGAAGAAAAAAAGAAAAGAAAAAGAAACGAACAGAAAACAACGACCAAAAAGGAACACAAAAACCCCATTCAAAGGTCATCAATCTTGAAAATAGAAAGTAGATAAGCACACAAACATGAGAAAAAAATCAGTTCAAAAACACTGAAAACTCAAAAAGCCAAAGTGCCCACTTCCCTCCAAATGATCATAACACCTCTCCAGCAAGGGTTCCAAACTGCACTGAGGCTGAAATGATGAAATAACGAAAATGGGATTCAGAATGTACATAAAAAGGACTTTGCTGAGCTAAAGAAACATTGTAAACCAATGCAAAGAAGCTAAGAATCATAATTTAAAAATGTAGAAGCTGACAGCCAAAATAGCAAGTATACAGAGGAGCATAACTGACCTGATAGAGGTGAAAAACAGACTACAGGAACTTCACAATGCAATTTCATGTATTAATAGCAGAATAGACAAAGTGGAGGAATCTCAGAGCTTGAAGACTATCTTTCTGAAATAAGACAAGCAGAAAAGGGTAGAGAAAAAAGAATAAAAGGAAATGAAAAAAACCTCTGAGAAATATGGGATTATGCTAAGAGACTGAATCTACAACTGACTGGGGTATTTGAAAGAGATGGGGAGAATGGATTCAATTTGGCAAGCATATTCCAGGTTATTACCCAAGAGAAATTTCCCAACCTAGCAAGACAGGCCAATATCCAATTTCAGGAAATTCAGAGAACCTCAGTAAGATACTCCATGAGAAGATCATCTCCAAGACACATAATCATAAAATTTCCAAGGTCAAAATGAAGGAAAAACTGTTAAGATCAGTCAGAAAGAAAAGCCATGTCACCTACAATGGGAAACTCATCAAACTAACCACGGTCCTCTCAGTGGAAAACCTACAAGCCTGAAGGCACTGGAGGACATTCAACATTGTTAAAGAAAAGTATTTACAACCAAGAATTTCATATCTGGCCAAATTAAGCTTCATAAGTCAAGGAGAAACAAGAACGTCTTAAGACAAGCAAATTCTGAGGGAATTTGTTATCACCAAAACTTCTTACAAGAGCTCCAGAAGAAAGCACAAAGTATGGAAAGCAAAATCGTTACCAACCACTACAAAAACACACTGAAGTACACAGACAAGTGACATTATGAAGCAACCACATAAACAAGTCTGCAAAATAACCAGCTAACATCATGATGACAAGATCTAATCCACACTTAACAATACGAACCTTAAATGTAAATGGGTAAAATATCCCAATTAAAAGATACAGAATGGCAAGTTGGATAAGAAATCAAGACCCATCAGTATGCTTTCTTCAACAGACTCATACCATGTGCAAAGACACACAGAGACTCAAAATCAAAGGATGAAGGATGAAGAAAACTTTACCAAGCCAATGTAAAACAGAAAAAAAAGCAAAAAAGCAAAGGTTGCAATTCTAATTACTGACAAAGTAGACATTTAACCAACAAAGATCCAAAAAGACAAAGAAGAGTATTAAATATTGGTATAGGGTTCAATTCCACAAGAAGAACTAACTATTCTAAATATATATGCACCCAACACAGGAGTACCTGGATGGATAAAACAAGTTCTTAGGGACCGTCAAAGACACTTAGACTGCCAAACAATAACTGTAGGAGACTTTAACACCCCATTGAAAATAGTAGACAGATAATTGAGACAGAAAATTAACAGCTATTCAGGACCTGAAGTAAGCTTTGGATCAAGAAGACCTGATAGATATCTGTAGAACTCTCCACCCCAAAACAACAAAATATACATTATTCTTATCACCACATATTCCAAAATTGATGACATTATCAAAATTAAAAACCCGTCAGCAATTGCAAAACACCTGCAATCATAACAAAGTCTCTTGGACCATAGTGCAATCAAATTAGGAGTAAAGATTAATAAATTCTCTAAAAACCACAAACTACATGGACATTGGACAAGCTGCTCCTGAACAACTCTTGTGTAAATAATGAAATTAAGACAGAAATCAAGAAGTTTTTTGAAACTAATGAGGTCAAAGTTATAACATACCAAAATCATGGGATGTAGCTAAAACAGTGCTAAGAGGAAAATTTATGGCACCAAATGCCCACATCAAAAAGCTAGAAATATCTCAAATGAACAACATAAGATCACAACTAAAAGAATTAAAGAAACAAGAGCAAACAAACCTCAAGCCTAGTAGAATACAAAGAAATGACTAATGTTAAAGCTGAACTGAAGGAGATTGACACACCAAAAAACCTTCAAAAAATCAATGAATCCAGGAGCTTTTCAAAAAATAATAATAATAAAATAGACAACTAGCTACACTAATAAAGAATAAAAGAAGATTCAAATAAATACATTCAGAAATAAGTGAAATATTATCACGGACCTCACAGAAATATAAACAACCAACAGAGAATAGTATACACACCTCTATGCACATAAACTAGGAAATCTAGAAGAAATGGATACATTCCTGGACACATTTACCATCACAAGACTGAACCAGGAAGAAACCTAATCCCTGAATAGACAAATAATGAGTTCTGAAATTGAGGGAGTAATATATAGCCTACCAACACAGTTGAATTCTACCAGAGGTACAAATAAAATCTAGGTCCATTCCTACTGAAACTATTCCAAAAAATTAAAAAGGAGAGATTTCTCCATCACTCATTCTATGAGGCCAGCATCATCCTGGTACAAAAAGCTGGCAGAGATACAACAGCAAAATAAAACTTCAGGCAATTCCCTTGATGAACATTGGTGCAAAAAATCCTCAACAAAATACTGGCAAACCAAATCCAGTAACACATCAAAAAGCTTATCCAACAGGACGAAGTAGAGACTTCAACCTCAGGATGCAAAGTTGGTTCAATATACACAAATCAATACATGTGATTCATCACAAAACAGAACTAAAGACAAAAACCACAGGATTAGCTTAATAAATTCAGAAGAGGCCTTAGATAAAATCTGGTATCCCTTCATGTTAAAAACTCTCAGTTAACTAGGTATTGAAGAAACATATCTCACAATAATAAGAGCCATATATGACAAACCCACAACCACAGCCAATATCATACTGAATGGGCAAAAGCTGGAAGCATTCCCTGTGAAAACAGGCACAAAACGAAGGTGAATTATCTTACCACTCCTATTCAACGTGTTATTGGAAGTTCTGGCCAGGACAATCAGGCAAAAGAAAGAAATAAAACCTATTTAAATAGGAAGAGAGGAAGTCAAATTGTCATTTTTTGCAGATGACATGGTGCTATATTTAGAAAACCCCATTGTTTCAGCCCCAAAACATCTTAAGCTAACAAGCAACTTCAGCAATGTCTCAGGATACAAAATCAATGTGCAAAAATCACAAACATTACTATATACCAACAATAGGCAAGCTGACAGCCAAATCGGAAGTGAACTATCATTCATGATTGCTCCAGAAAGAATAAGATACCTAGGAACACAGCTAATGAGGGAAGTGAAGGAACTCTTCAAGGAGTACTAGAAACCACTACTCAAAGAAATCAGAAATGACCCAAACAAATGGAAAAACATTCCATGCTGACTAATAGGAAGAATCAATATTTTGAAAATTGACATACTACCCAAAGCAAGTTACAGATTCAATGCTATTCCCATTAAACTCCCATTGACATTCTTCACAGAATTAGAAGAAAAAAAAAAACTATTTTAAAAATTCATATGGAATCAAAGAGCCTGAATATCCCTGGAAATCATAAGCAAAAAAGAGCAAAGCTGAAGGCATCATGCCACCTGACTTCAAACTATACTACAATGCTACGGTAACCAAAATAGCATTGTACTGGGACAAGAACAGACACATAGACCAATGGAACAGAATAAAGAACGAAGAAATAAGACTGTACACCTGCAACCATCTGATCTTTGAGAAATCAAAACAAGCAACAGAGAAAGGATTTTCTATTTAATAATTGGTGCTGGGGGAACTGACTAGCCATATGCAGAATTTTGAAACTGGACCCCTTCCTTACACCATGTACAAAAATCAATTCAAGATGAATTAAAGACTTAAATGTAAAACCCAAAAGTATAAAAATTCTAGAAGAAAACCTACTCAATACCATTCAGGACATAGGCATGGGCAAAGATTTCATAATGAAAATACCAAATGCAGTTGCAACAAAAGCAACAATTGGCCAATGGGATCTAACTAAAGACCTTCTGCCAGTAAAATAAACTATTATCAGAGTGAACAGACAGCCTACAGAATGGGAGAAAATTTTTGCAGTCTATCTATCTGACAAAGGTCTAATACCCAGAATCTGTAAGGAACTTTAACAAATTTACAAAGAAAAAAAGAATCCTGATAAGTTTTGGCTGTCTTTCCACCCAAATCTCATCTTGAATTGTTGCTGCCATAATTCCCTTGTATTGCGAAAGAGACCCAGTGGGAGATAATTGAATCATGGGGGCAGTTTCTTCCATGCTGTTCTTGTGGTAGTAAGTCTCATAAGATCTGATGGTTTTATAAGGGGAAACCACTTTTGCTTGGCTTCCATTCTCTCTCTTGTCTGCCGCCATGTGATTCGTGCCCGTTACCTTCCACCATGATTGTGAACACCCCCCAGCCATGTGGAACTGTGAGTCCATTAAACCTCTTTCTTTTGTATATTGCCCAGTCTCGGGTATGTCTTCATCAGTAGCGTGAGAACAGACTAATACACAACTCCATTAAAAAGTGGGCAAAGAACATGAACAGATACTTCTTACAAGAAGGCATACATGTGGTGAAAAAACATATGAAAAAACTCAGTATCACTGATCATTAAAGAAATGCAAATCAAAACCACAATGAGATACCATCTTCTGCCAGTCAGAATGGTGATTATTAAAAAGTCAAAAAGCAACATATACTGGTGAGGTTGTAAAGAAAAAGAAACAGTTTTACACTGTTGGTGAGAGGATAAATTAGTTCAGCCATTGTGGAAGAGAGCGTGGTGATTCCTCAAAGACTTGGAATCAGAAATACCATTTGACCCAGCAATCCCATTACTAGGCATATACCCAAAGGAATATAAATCATTCTATTACAAAGATGAGTGCACACATATGTTCATTGCAACACCACTTACAGCAGCAAAGAAATGGAATCAACCTAAATGCCCATAAATGATAGACTGAATAAAGAAAAGGTGGTACATATATACTATGGAATATTATATGGTCATAAAAAGGAATGAGATCATGTCCTTTGCAAGGACATGGGTGGAGTTGGAAGCCATTATCCCCAGCAGGAACAGAAAACCAAACACTACATGTTCTCACTTATATGTTGGGGCTGAATTATAAGAACACACGGACACATGGGGGAAACAACACACACTGAGGAATGTCAGAGAGTGATCGGTTCGGGGAGGGAGAGCAACAGGAATAAAAGGTAATGGATATGGGGCTTAATACCTATGTGATGGGTTTATCTGTGCAACAAACCACCACAGCGCATATTTGCCTGTGTAACAAACTTGCACACTCTGCATAAGTACCCCTGAACTTTAAATCAAAGTTGAAGAAAAGAAAGAAAGAAAAAAGAACCTGATCAGGTTGAATGGCAGCCTGGAAATCTATGAGACATTGCTCTCAGAGACATTTTGTTTTTATGACATGTTGATAAACTATGAATGGCTAAATGGAACTCTAGTAATGTGCCAGTATCTTTTGACTCTTTATTTTTTAAAACTACATCTACTACAAAAGATAGCATTTAGGAAGGAAATTATGAAACCTGATTCCTACTGGGATTTCTTTTCTTTCAGAACCCTCCCCATGAATCTTTCAAAATCCTTTTATGAAAATATTAACATTTTCCAGTGTGTACTTCAAAACTTTTTAGTCTCTACCCATTCCCCGATTCCAAAGCTGCTTCCACATATTTAGATATTTGTTTACAACAGCATCCCACTTATTGGTACCAATTTCTGTCTTAGTTCTGGCTATCCAAGCAATTACCATAGACTGGGTGGCTTAAACAACTGAAAATTATTTCTCACAGTTCTGGAGGCTGGAAAGTCCTATATCAAGGTGCTGACTGATTCAGTTTCTGATGAGAAACCTTTTTACATTTGGTCATCTTTTTATTGTATCTTCACATGGTGTAGAGCAGAGAGAGAGAGAGCAAGCTCTTTTGTTTCTCTTATCAAAAGAGCACTAATCGCATTCATGAGGGCTCCATCTTCCTCACCTAGTTACCTCCCAGAGGTCTTACTTCCAAATACCATCACACTGGGGGTCAGGCTTCAACATATGAATTTAGAATGCAGGGACACAGACATTCAGTCTATAGCACCTGGTAATTTAGCTATATTTGCAAATGGAAGTCTAAATTAGGTAGATAAGTATAGAATTGTGATTCTTCTGTCATTATATAGATCTATTTCTAAACTGGTCCCCCCTTTAGGAATAGAACTAAAGAAGGATGTTGAGGTTATATCAATTGGCAACACCAGAACGTGTAGAGAAAGAGCAGAGAAATAAATTGGACATGAAAATGTAGTCCTTTAATTAGCTACCCGTAATTGTTTTCCATAATTCTACGGTCTGCAAGGATTATGTAGGCTTGACATAATCCGGGGTCAAGGACAAGGTAATCAGTCAGTATTTAAAGTATTAAATTATTTTATTAATTGTGTTAATTAAAAAATACTTATTTTATAAATGTATTCATAACTAATGGATATTTTATTAAATTATTTTTTTCAGAGAACACATACTAAAAAATGATAGTGCTACATAATCCATTTTTAGAAAACCACTTCTATATTCATTTATATTCATACTAACTCTTTACTCAGAGCTTAGAGCTTTTTTTCTCAGGAAGAATACTAATTTATCACTATTCTAAAAATTTGCATTATTATTGCTTTATTATTCTTCCTCCATTTTTCCTAGGTTCATTTTACAGCAGATACATTGTTTAATTAGAGGAAATTGGAAAGAAACAAATACTTAGCCAAACTGTAGTACTATACACCTCCAATAACTTTTCAAGTTATTTTCATATTCTTACGCCTAGAGAACTGTACTCTTTCACTAAATTGTGCAGAAAAGGACAGAGAGATTTAAGATTTGAAAGAGAAGAGGCAGAGAAAGACCAGTTATAAAAATAATTTGGATATTGGGGTTATTACTTTAATGGGTGGTTTGTTGTGATAGCTAGCAGATAAGGAGAAAGCAGAAAATAGTTTATCCCTTCAAAATATCTTCAAAGTGATCATAAAATACATAGAATATTGTTTACTTTATAGAGTTACAAACAGTTATATGTAGGTTTACCTGTACAATGAATACCGTCATGTAGAGGATATAATTCCATGGAGGAATGCTGTGTTGAAATTAAATTCTTCAAGTGTTTTATTTCTTGAATTATTTAAACAAATTACTGAAGATTCCAATTTATTGGCTATTTTTGCCTTCACTTTTGTCTTATGTAGGCAAATATATTCTAAGTTCTCATAGATTTTTAGTTAATTCTTCAATTTCTTCTTTCAAAACTCTTGAGGAAGTCATTGTTGGAGACTTGTTTGATCCCATGAACATGATATTTTCTTCTTCACTGATGTCTTCAAACACAAAATATGGTTCAGGTTTTCTTTTTTTTTTTTTTTAAACCACAGTATGTGGAAATACATATATATTGTTCAGAACTAATTGAACTTATCTTTGTGAGACTTCAGTCTATGATATTAAAGAATATTATTACCAATTAGTGTTATCTTCTTTCCCTTTTTAGGTCATTGGGAAAATTTGAGTAAACCCGGTGTGAGTTTGATGTGACAGTACTGTATACTATACTACAGTGCAGCTTTCTGCTGCACTGAAGTAAATGGAAAGCCTTGATAAACTTATAGAAAGGAGAAACATGCCTTTTCTTAACATTAGAAAAACAATTCCGTAGACTGAAATAGATATGGAAATAGAGCATAAGGAGGAATACTTGAAGCAGAAAACACGAAGTTGGGCCTTTTGTAATGGGAACTTATGGAATGAGAGGACTGTAATAAAGGTGACACTTCTCAGGCAAGTGTGGCTGCAAGTTTCTAATAAAAAGAGACTGTTTTTATTATAAAAGGGAAGCTATTTTTATAAAAAAAAAAAAAAAAAAAAAAAGGGAAGCTCTTTGCCTTTATGGGGATTAGGAAACTTGTCATGAAGCTACTTTTTCTTAGTAAAAATCAGTCTTTCTATTTAATTACACAGTTGACTGGGGTGGTTTTGAGGATGTGAATACTGATGTACCCCTTCAAACTGCAACTTTTTTTCCAGGACTCTATTCTCCCCTGTAGATTTCTTGGGATGATATTCTAGTTGGAAGGATATTGACCTGGATATTGTATGAGGGGTATAAACTTTCAGTTAACAATGGTGACTTTCTGTTATCTATTCAATTTCTCACCTATTGAATAGCACTAATGCTATCTGGAGAAGGGATCTCAGTTTATGCAATAAACTGGATTGGGCTAAAGGCAGTTTCTTTCTACTGAGAAGTTTAAAAATGGCCCTGGGATACAGACGACCAATGCTGTAACAGGTATAGTTATAGCTTCTCAGAAAGCCATTACTCACTCTTAAAATGGGCATTATGAAGTCAGATTCTGTCTTTCCATTGAACATGATAAAGGAAACCTGTGTTATAGAATGAATGTCTGTGTCCACTCAAATTTGTATGTTCAAATCCAAATCCCCAAAGTGATGATATTAGGAGGCAAAGCCTTTGGGAGGTGATTGGGTTATGACGGTGGAGCCTTCATGAATGGGATTAGTGCCCTCATATAAGAAGCTCCAGGGACTAGTCTCGCTTCTTTTCACCATGCGAAGAAACAGCAAAAAGGAACTCTATATGAACCAGAAGGTGGGCCCTTACTAGACACTGAGTTGACTGATTCCTTTATCTTGGGCTTCAAGAGAAAGCCTTCAGAACTGAGAAATATGTTTGCTGTTTAAGTCACCAAGTCTACAGTATTCTGTTATAGAAGCCCAAATAAACCAAGACAATGCAGTACCGATTCTGTGGGCAGACTTCTTATGCACAGGAAAATCAGTGTTCTAATCTATGAAAGGCAGATGAATGATAAGTAAAGCACCTCACTTCTTGATGATCTGATGGAGCCACTGCTGAAACAACTCATCCTACAGGGTAGATCCTACCTCTTTAGGCTAATGTGTCTTTATTTTTCTGGATCTTAGAATAGGCTTTCTTTGAATACAATCAAAACATCTTAACTATACTATAACTTTAAGTGAAACTTTGCTTATCTAAGTCCCTATTTGGGTTTTATGGCCCAAAGTTATGTTTTGTACAGAAAAAGAATATATGATAAGCCATTGTCAACAACCTGGCAATTGGGATCATCAATCCAAACATTAAATCTCTCCTGAGTTGATCATAAAATAAAACCGATTTAACAAGTGTATAAGAAGTAGCACTGAAAAATAAAATTTACACCTGTGTGTGTGGCATATAATATGTAAATATTCACCTGATATCTGGGGACTTAATATAGTTTCAACAGAATTAATGCCTCCTTAAAAGTGTCTTATTTTAAAACTACTAGAAATTGTGAAAGAAAAAAATGCCAAGTTCAAGACCTAATCATTTTAAATTAGTTCTCCAATCAAAACTCAGTGTCTGTCCAAACCTGTCATATAAGTCTGTTCTAGCACTTAGTAATTTTCTTACTAAATGGTATTGTTAATGTATTTTGAAGTAATTTATTTAGCCTTGAGTATGTAACTTTTTTATAGCTAAAATATAGTAATGTGAAACAACACATTATCCATTTCACGCTGGGTAAATGACTGAAAACAAAACCATACAGTCTATCTCACCGATAATTTTATCCATCAGTCCTTTTCAGAAAGCAACAATGGGAAATGTATGCCATGAATCTCTGTTTACAGGAACTTTTTTTACAGTGTAGCTTTTAATATCACAGAATTTACACTGTAAAGAAAAACTGTTTCTTGGTGTCAGATTTCAGTTTAGTGTGGTTCCACATTCACCTCTCTTCACTCTTCATCAGTCATCTTCAAAATGATGGTCATGGGTAACATGCTTCCTAAGGTATTTTCCTACATTTCTTCATGTATCTGACTATTCATAATTCTGGGAACAATTTTGATTATTTCTGAAAGTTCATAATATTTCTATTATCTTACTAATATTTGATGATCAGTACGACAAGCAGCCATAAAAAGTACTTTCTGAATCATTCAGTAGTGTTCAGTTGCACTTGAGAAGTCCTCCTAATGGCAGTGACATACATGAAAAAGGAGGAAGCTGGATTATATGTTGACATTGTTAACTTCTCTAAAATCCAACAGGGCAGCCATTCCTGGTTTTTCTGTCAATTCTGAACAAATTTGTTTGGCGCCAAAATCAGTATTGCTTTTCTAATCAAGAAGCAATTGGAACATTCTGTCTTGCAGAGAGACACATCATTGACAATGAAAACACTAGCTTAGAAGAAAATGAATCAACTTTAGAAATGCAGCAACTCAATTGGATTTGCCTCAAGCCATTAAGCTTTTATGACAGTCAGTCACTAGATTTTAGAACATTAAGCCACCCTAAATTTATACATGTAAGAAAGAGCATTAAATTATTATATTCAAATGCTGTTTGCTTATAAATGGCATATAGTTAGAATTACTTGGCAATCTTGCCAAACACTATACTAAATAAATTTTATTTTCTACTAAAATATGATGCAGGATTTTGCTCAGTCCCTTTGCCTGGCTTGCAGTAGGAGACACCCTGTCTACTTGCACTGCCAGGATGCATATGGCTTGCACTCCAGCCTGCGGCTCCTGCAGCTACTGTGACTGCTCACTCAGCACCTGGCAGGAGGGTGTGTATGAGCAAGCAAGTGCAGGGTCTGGCTGGCTATTCCAAATGCAGGCACAAGGATGGCTCCATGCAGGGCTTGCAACTTGACTAGGTGTGCCTCACTGAGGGGAACATGGTGGTGCCTAGGCAGAGATGCTCATGACTCCAAAGCCCCAGAAGGGGTGTTACAACATGCTAGTTAGCTTTTTGTTCTTGCCTCTGCAGCCCAACAGACAGATGCATGTTAACAGCTTGGTTCAGCCCCACTCTGGCCTGTAACTCTGGGACTGGGTCAAGTCTGCCATTGCTTACTGTAGTGTGGGATGGCTGCCCTCCACTGGCAGGTGCAGAAAGCAGCTGTATTATAGCTTTCTGAGTACCCGCGTTTGGTAGGTCCTGGATTTTTGTCCTGCATTCAAGAATGAGGTCATGCTGACAATTGAAGGGTGATGAGGGTGGAGAATTTTATTGAGCAATGAAACAGCTCTCAGTGGAGAAGGGGCAGAAAGGTGGCCTCCCATCTGAAGTCAAGTCATCTCCCCACAGTGTGGCTGAGGCTGGGGTTTTTATAGGTGCAGGATGGGGGAGGGGCAGGTCGTTGGCAGTACAGGAAAAGCCAACATTTGATGGGCTAAAAATTATTTATCCAGAAAGAATAATTTGGAATTGGAATTATTTCCATTATCAATATGGAAAGGGCAGGCAAACAAGAACAGAAGTTCTCACTTTGGGTCACGGTTTTCATCCAGAATCAGTAGTAGTGTCTTTCAGCCTTCAGGCTGATTTTGGCTTAAAGGAGGGGTGTTACCAGATATGTGCCCCTATCTGCCTAGACATTTGTATGGCTCTTGTCACTATCAAATATAGATGATATCCACTTTACATGACCTTTCACATATGTTCACAATTATCTCAGTCTGGAAATGAATATCAATGATACTAAACATTTTCACATTGTAATTTAGATTGATATTTCCAATTAATAAAATGATTTTTTGTTTTTTTTTTTGAAAAGCCACACTTTTGGTTCACTCTTCTGGAACAGAAAACCAAATTACCTAGGTATTAGGGATAGTTTAGCTTAATAATAAAAATAGATTTATTTATTTTTACCAAAGGAGCATATTAATTTCAAAGATCAGAATAATTAATATAAATAGTGGAATAAACAATTTTAAATTTGTTTTGCCTTCAACAATTTTATAGGCTAAAAGAATTTTCCTTGAAAAAATGAAGAACTGAGAGGAAAATGTGAAATTATAACTATATATTATCCTCAATATGGAATATCAGAAAAAACATTGATTATGCCTAGAATGCAAATATAAGCCAAGGAAACTGTTAATCACACCACTGCATTCTTGAAAATAAGCTTTGAAATTGACCAGTGGTTGAGTGCATTGATTGGCTGTATGTGTGCACACACACAGATTTGTGGACGCATGTGTGTAGTTTAACTGATTATAAGAGATCTCATATAAATAATGTGGTACTTTGTGTGTTACAACAACTGTCAACAAATTATTACTCAACCCTCAGTGACAAAGGCCCCAACTGTAATATGGCGAGCAAGGTGCTGAACTTCTATAAAAGACATCATAGAAAAAGAAAGTATTTTATCTTCCAATGTCTAGATTTAATTTATTGTTTGGCATTCATCTCATACTCAGCTAACTAGCCTCTAGCTGGTGGCCTCTTTTTTTTAAATCTGCGAACTATTCTGTGAAAAAGTAATCTCATGAAAGAAGATGTAAACGTAGTTATTATAAAAATAATCCTTTAAATATTTTTTCTAAATATAATAATAAGTATTTAGGTCATGTTCATTGTATGCTACTAGATATTTAAAAGTTGATGAACATGTTCCTCATGTCACTGAATGATTACTTTCAAAGGTCAAAATATGCTTTAAAAAATAAATATAGAATATTAATTCTCTAGTCCAGCCTGTAAGGAGCTTGGCAGTAATTACTTTGCTCTAACAACAAGTAAAAAGCTGAACAAACAGAAAAATCAACAGTTCTTCTTAGAACTATCAGAGAAGTGAACTCACAGGGCAAACCATTGCCTGTAAAATTGAAAAGGCAAACAGGCAGACACTGCAAAGCACAACTTAGAGCAGAAACACTTGAGCAGAAACCAGTACCAAGGAGGAAAACATAAGCAAAATAGATAAATGGGGAGGGAAAATAACCATTTTGAAATACATCTAAGCATTCTGCTCTTCTTAACAAGGCCTGACCTCAAGAAAAACTACTTCACTTGGGCCTAACCTAATGGGATTTTATTAGATTCTAACCGACCTAGGGAAACGCGAACACTTAAGTCTAGCTGATTTTAGCTTTCAACGTGGAAGAAGGAAAATGCATAACCCTGTGACACTCTAGCTATCATGAACCACCCAAGGGGAGGAGGGGGAATGATAATCACTTGGCAAGTTTATAGTTCAGGAACAAAGGCTCACTAAAACACTAAGACTTAATTATGGTACTAAAGAATGCTTTTCCTCTCCCCACAACATACTACATTACCAAATGCCTATTTAGCCCAGGTCTTTTCATCAAGTAGATGATACCCAACTATAAGAAAAAAAAAATTACAAGATTCACTAAAAGATAAAAAGCACAGGTTGAGGAAACTGAGCAAACATCAGAACTAGACCCAGATATGGCAAAAATGTTGGAATTATCAAATCAGTAATTATAAATATATATGACATTAATTTGTTAGGGATTTAACAGAAAATGTATGCAATGTGCAAAAACAGATGAGTAATATAAGCACCAAGAAGGAAATTCTAAGAAAGAATAAAAAAGAAATGCTAGAAATCAAAAACACCATAATAGAAATGAAGAATGTCTTTGATAGGTTTATTAGTACAGTAGACAGGACTGAGGAAAACAAATCTTTGAGTTTTTCAATAGAAAGTTCAATTTAGAATGGGTTTATCAGGATGTAACCTGGGAAACATCTGTATTAAAAAAAACATGCATTCTAGGGGAAAAAAAAACAGATGTTAAATGTAAAGCTAGTACATATGCCTACTTGGTGAGTTTGCAGAACAGCAAAGTTGTTAATATCATTGGAAGAAGGGAAGTGAAGAAAATGTTAGTGAAGAAAGGGTATATAGCACTTGTAGACCCTCATGAGTCAATTTAAGAATTCAGCTTTTACTTTCAGTGAAATGTGGAGCCTTTGGGAGATTGCAAAAGAGAAGTGGTCAAGCTTCCTGATGGTTCCAGTATCAGAATCAACATTTAAGAAACAAAATTAGAACCAATAAGCCCAACTATTGAAAAAATCCTGGTGCAGTAAGTTGGTGCTTTTAATCATGTGTTAGTTGTGGTGGTAGTATGAACTAGTATGAATCCAGATATATTTTGTAGATAAAGTTGAGTTATTGGATATTGAGTGTCATAGGAAGAGAAAAAGTAAAAGATGACTCCAAGAAATTTTGGCTAAGGAACTGTGAAATACTCTAGTCAGTTCCAGGAATAGAAAAATTATAAAAGTAACATGATTCTTGGTGGGAATCAGTTCAATTACAAGTGTTAATTTTGTGAACCCTATTATATATCCAAGTAACTATGTTCAATAGGTGTGTGATATATGTCTACAGTTTCAGATAGAGGTCTTCTCTGAAGATGAGATCACTAAAAGTATAGATTACAAACAAAAGAATACAAAAAGTCAGGGGATTGAACCCTGATTTACCCCAATATTTACAAGTTTGGAAAACAAGGAATCAGTAAATGATGCTAGACTGGATCATGAGTTAGGTAGTTATAAACCAAGAGAGTGCAGTCTCAGAACCCAAATAAAGAAAGGATTCCAAGAAGAAATGATTATTCAAGTGTATGAAATGCTGCTTATTGCCAAAAATAAGAAGTGAATGAGAACTAGAAATTATGCATAGAGTTAAATAAAAAAGAGACTATTGGTTACTTAGGGTGTTTTCAGCACAATGATCACAATGAAAACTTCTTTGGAGCATCTTTAAAGAAAAGGGCAGGAAAGAAACTGGAAGCAACTATTTTGGAAATTTATGCTTCAAAATAAAGCAGAAATATAGTTTACTAGGTGAAGGTAGTTATTGGATTGAAGAGGCCATTTTAAAAATGTGAGATATGATGGCATGTTTATATTTATGAAAATGAGTAGAGAGGGAAATATTGATGACGCTGAGGATTATAATATAGAATAAAAAGGAGTGGATGAGTTCCGGTGTAAAATTGAAGGAGTCAGTCTTACATCAAAGCATAAAATTAGAAAAACATAATATGAAGCTGAAAAGCAGAATATACGGGAGTCGAAAGATGTGTTGGGAGGGATAAGCAGAACTCTTTTTTCAGTTTGCTACTATTTTTTCAATAAAACAAGTATCAAGCTTATCAGCTAGGAGTGAAGAGGAGAGAAAACATTTTGGGGATTTGAGGTAATTTAAACTACTACACTACCTTGGCTTCCATCCTATGCAGTTTATCTCTGAATACACAGATAATAAACTATTTTCCATTTTCTAAAATATCTATAATAATCTTTTCAGCAAGAAAAAATGTATGGGTTTTTGTTTCCCAGATGATTAAAACTGTTTATAACTTGCCAATTTAATTTTTGAGGTTGGATAAATATAGTTCAAGACTTTGTTTCTCCTCATAGCATTTAAACACTCTTAAAGAGATTGATTAGAGATGCTGGTGCTAGTATTTTAGAAACCAATTTTGAACCTTTTTAAAATGTTATGTTTTCCTATGAAATAATGTAGCTTTATTCATCGTTAACGAGAAAATATGACCAGAGTGGAAACTAGAATGTTTTGTTTACTCTCCTTCAGAAACAAAAAGATATACTGCCCTCTCCTCCTTCTTGCCAATACAGTACAATTTGTTTTTTTTGTTTGTTTGTTTTTATTTTTGTTTTCCAAAACAGGGTCTCATTTTGTCACTCACGCTAGAGGGCAATGGTATGATCTCAGCTCACTGCAACTTCTGCCTCCCAGGTTCAAGTAATTCTCCTGCTCAGCCTCCCAAGTTGCTGGGATTATAGGCGTCCACTACCATGCCTGGCTAATTTTTGTATTTTTAATAAAGATGGGTTTTCACTGTGTTCGCCAGTCTGGTCTCAAACTCCCAACCTCAGATGATCTGCCTGCCTTGGTCTCCCAAAGTGCTGGGATTACAGGTGTGAGTCATCACACCCCACCAGTACAGTATAATTTAAAGTGATAAGAGTTATACAGGAATAAAATTTAGTGCTGTGAATGAGCAAATTTAAAGTGAATGAATTTCACTGGGTTGGCCCAGTGGCTCATGCCTGTAATCCTAGCTACTCTGGAAACTAAGGCAAGAGAATCACTTGAGGCCAAGGGTGTGAGACCAGTCTAGTTAACCCAGGAAAACCCAGTGTCTAAAAATAAATGTATAACTAAAAAAATTTAAAAAAAAATAAAAAAATAAATTTAAACAAAATATTTATCACAAATCATGGTCACTTTGTCACTCAAAACTTTTTTTTTTTTTTGGTTGCTTTGTTTTAGGTCATTGTTGCTATTCACGTGGATCAAAGCCAAAAAAACAAAACAATGGGCTAAGTGCCAAGCAGAGCTGAAGTCAGACTGTCTGAGTTATGTTGTCATCTTAGAGCATACAGATGCCTTTAATAATATTTAATTCCTTTGCCAGGCCTCGTCAGCATTTGGAAAATATGATGGGTATATTGCGTTATTTAAATTTAATTTCAGCTGGCAGCTCTGCTGTGCCATCTTATTAACTAGAGAACTACTTAGCAATATAAATCTCAATAATGTCACTGATAGACACACCCACTTCCTTTACTTCACTGCTTGATGGACAGGGAGCAATAGTTAGTGAGAATCATATGTAGGATTAAAAAACTAGGAAGAGCTTAACGTAGCTACTGTTCTATACCATGTGGGCTCCCATACATTAAGTAAAAAGGCAAAAGAAATACCCTGATGAGAGAGGTCACATTTTTAAAGACCACTGGAGGAAGTGATAAAGCCCTATCATGTATGAATCTCCAGGAAATCCATTCTGTGTCAGAAGAGAAGAAGGCTTACTAACTTGTGACTGTTAGAAATGTGGAGTCAGAATATTCTTAATAAGCCATGGAAGAAAGGTCAGAATATAACTACAAAGGGAAAATGTGATTAAAAACAACAGACAGAAAGAAGAGTCAACAATTCCTCTTGATTCAACTTAGTATCTTGATTTTATTCTCTCTTGTCACTAACAGTAATCAGTTCACTGAACTCTCACCTTTTACTCTGTGCCTTATAGGGTTGGCTTAACATACATTGAGGAAGCAGCCCAGACACAGTTTATGTAGCTGGGCCCCAAACCACATGAAACCACTGCCACCACAGCACTTGCTTTTGTGTTTCATGAATCTTTATACACATACACACACATATATCACATATAAATGATATATATAATATATATGGCATATGTATGTATATATTCTTTTTTCTTCTCCATCTTCAGCTCACGAAAAACCTATCTTCAGTCCCAGCTACTCGGGAGGCTGAGGCAGGAGAATGGCATAAACCCGGGAGGCGGAGCTTGCAGTGAGCTGAGATCCGGCCACTGCACTCCAGCCTGGGCGACAGAGCGAGACTCCGTCTCAAAAAAAAAAAAAAAAGAAAAAAAAAAAAAGAGAAAAGGGAAAGTGTTGATATACGAGTTAAGAAGAAATTACTTAGGCAGATAGTAAGGGCATGAGACTCCTCAGTAAGGCTTTTCTTTTTAACAAAAAGCGACCTCCAAAACATTTCTTTTCTAACAGAAAGCGTCTTGAAAAATCAGACCTGCAAGCATTGATATGCAAATGCCATCAGCTAAAAGCCAGGTCTACCCAATATGGCATCTCCCACCCTCTTTTCCTTGTCACCACGTGTGTCAGGTGTCATGGCAGCCTCCAGATAAAACCACATGTACAAGAATCATGGCCACTACCAGGTGGAGGCTGCATTTGCATAATAAAAGACCAACGTGGGAGGGCCAGTCTTTTCACAGGCTATGCGAATGGCACACCTGGTCAAACCAATCCCCTGAGCCCTATGTAAGTCAATCATCGCCTCCTCAAGCCTCTGTACAAACCATTTATATTTCCCGCAGTTCAGAGACCCTCTTTGATCGCTTTCTCAAATGTGGAGGCCTTTTTTTTTTTTTTTTCCATTAAACTTTCTGCTCCTGAACCCACTCCTCTTGTGTGTCCCTGTCCTGAATTCTTTCTCCACTGAAACCAAGAGCCGGGGGAATATACCCCAGAAAATGGAGCTATTTCAGTGTTAGTTATATAGTTATAACAACATCAAGTAAAATTGTATTTTATAATTATGATATTTTTAAAACAGAAAATTAACTTTAGTATTGTAGGGATCACAAATTTTCATTAAAATATCCATGTACTTTGGAAAGAACTGAGCTATTGTACTAGATAGAAAACAGTAAAACTTGTACTTTTTAAAAAGTATACGAAAAAGAAAGTCTTGAGGTTAAGCTGAAAAATTTTCTAAAACTATGAATAATTAGAAGTAATTATAAGTTAAACAGGCCATAAAAGGTGTGAGTTTTCAAACTACATGAACAATAAGATTCAATTTAAAATAGGTTGGCTTTGTTTTTCTTCTACCTAGTATTTGAGAACACAAAGAACTCTTAATTTTTATGTAATTTTCAAATTTAAAAATAAGTTACTAAAAGTTGCTTACAAAACTTTAAAAATCACTTTTTTGGCAGCATATGTTTAAAGAAGTTACTGTTTGATTAAGCCTTTCAGAATATGCTTTATTTCAACAGCACTCATGGAAACCATGGCCATTCAGCCAAAAAGACACAATAATAATAGTTAAGAACATAATTCAAGCACCTAAGCATTCTTAATTATAAATATCTATTTTTCTGCTTAGAAAATATTAGTAAAATATTATTTTAAAAGAAGCAAAATCTTTTTAGACTTGTTTAAATAACTATTGCTTACCCAACACTTAATCTGTTCTGTTAAACATCTGCTCTAATTACATTGAACTACTCTTGTCCTTCAGGTTATATATTGATACATGTGAGACTTAGTCTGTGTTACTGTTTTATTCTGTTACATAAGACAGTTTTTCTTAGTTTAAAATGACCCCTTTTTATGATTTCTCACTTTGCAATCTCAGTCATTATTAACTCTTTTTCTCCTTTTTTTACATTTAATTGGAAATGGTAAAGTAATCATATTTCTACTTCTCAAATTCTTCAAATTATATTTTTATGTCTATTTAAAGGAAAAGCCAAAATGAAAGATAATCTAAAACAAAATATTCTAAAACATAGACACATCGGTCAGTATTTCTTTTTCCTTCCCTCCTCCTGCAGATCCTGAAAATACGGCAAGGATAAATAAAACAAATCAAAATTATTTTTAGTTCTAGAAAACAAACAATCTTCAGATTCCACACTTCTGTTTGATAAACCAAAACATTTATGCTGAAAGGGCACACTAAAAACCAGGGAAAAATTGAGAACTTTCAAGAATAAATGTCAGGTGATAAAAATTTTCCTAAGGAAATCAAGGCAAGATGAATGGTATGAACATTGAATAATAAATTATAGAATGTATGAAAGGACAAAATTACAAAAAAAATTAGTTTGAAGATTTTGACTGACTTTATTGCAGTTCTAAAGTCAGGCAACAATTCATTCTATAAAATAGAAAGTAGTCAGATGAGCTGAGCAGAGGGGCTTGGCATTATAGAGAGAGAAGAGCTGAAGAAAGCTGAGGCAGAGAACACAAAGTATATTAGTCATTTCAAAGTTACTTTTCTTGCAAGGCAGGGAGAGGGAGACAGAATAATAGAAAAATAACTGATAGATTAACATCAGATTACCTCAGGCTATTTCTTTTGCATAAGGATTAAGGCAGAGGAAATGTCATTGTCATGCTCTTTGAAGATATTGAACTGACTTGATGGGAAATTGACTATTATCTCTTTCTGCTGATTTCTTTAAGATCAGACAACAAGGTACCTTGAGTTTGGTGACATGGAACTTTAGCATGAGTGACTCCATTTTTATTTTTAGTTTAATTTACTGAGGCCTAGTGTAGAAACTTAGTCCAAAACAATGACCTCTTACAACTTTTATTTAACAATTAATAGAATGAAATCTTTAAAAATAAGGGAATTAGTAGTGGATAATAGGATGTAAGCATGCTACTAGCTCAACTGACACAAAATTGGAGGTAAAGTGACAGGTAGCAAGAAACTAATCTGAGTAAATTTCTTGATTGCATTGTAATAGTTGGGAGCAAAAGAAGTAGTAGAATAATTAGCATTGTCTAGCAGACCAACGTTTATTTAAAAAATGTAATATTATTGGCTAATATGGTATGTTAGAGAAAAGAGAAGGGAATTACAGAAAAGCAAATGTGCTAATTTTGCCACTGATTTAGAGTGAAAATTTAAAAATTAAATGAGACTAAGAACTCTTACAGATATTAGAGTAATCATTACAACAAAATAGGTACCCTTCCAAGTATCTGAACAACACATATAAAAATAGCACAGAAACCAGACTTTTAAAAATATATAAAAAGATTTTTTAAAATGACAGAACTTAAAGCAAATATATGACACTTAAAGGGATTTCAAATCCTATTAAAATGATTTTAATTTAATACACAAACAAAATCCAACTGTAGCTGCATTTAAGAGTAAATCTAATTCAAAGAAATGTTAAAAGTGTGATATGAAAGACAAAAGCAAAATTTATACAATAATATTCTACCAAAGTAGAAATCAATACCAAGGCATTGAATAAATAAAGATAGGCACCTCAAAATGCTAAAGGGTTTAATTCATAAAATGAAGTTATAAGAGTTGTGAATATGTATATACAAATTATCCTAGCAACAACAATCACAAAATATAAATTGTATGAGATACTAGGAGTAATATATAGAATGTATTATAGAGACTGATTTATCTTTCTCAAACCATGACTAATACAGTGATAAAATAAACAAACAAAAACCTAATATGTAAGACATGAATGACATCATTAATAAAGATAATTGATATTTAAATAAACCATCTAATCTACTTACTTGTATCCAATATACTTCCAGATCAAGTACAGATTTGCCATCATAAAGTGCACAAATTTTGTATCCTATGTATTTTTTTACTTAACTATTTGAATTTTTGTCTTTTGATTTTATTACTTTTTCTTTTTCAACATTTTATTTTTGAATCCAACTCCTACTTTAAATCCTTCCACCCCAATGAATACCTAATTAAGTTATATCTGGGTTTTGACTGTAACTTCTCAGTGATCATCCCACAGTATAATTATGCAGGGTGATGCAAGTTTAATTTTGCCAATGTGTAATTCTTTTATGACCCCTTTCATAACCTTTGAGACTCCCTGGTATCTAACTACATTAGGTTCAGATTTCTCAACATGCCTTACGCGTTTCTCCAAAATTTATGATGAAACCTCATTTCCAGCTTCATCCTATAATACTCTGTCATATATGCTGTATTCACTTCTAATCTTTTGTTGCTTTCTGAATGTTTCACTCACTTTCTGGGCTTTTTGCTTCCCCTTACGTTTCCCATTTACTTTGAATTTTCTTTTTTTCTTTTCCATGGCTAATCCACCCAGCATTGTACATTTATTGACACTCTTCAAAACTAGAATTTTTTGAGAAAAGCATATTATATATTCTTCAAATTTGTGTAGTAAATGTAATAAGACACAATGCATTTATATTAGTTAGTAAATAAGGGAGATAATAATATCTTAGGAGAATAAAACTCTTTCTGTCTTTCTTCCATCCCACATCTCACTTTTCCACACCAACTCTCATCCAACTCTATGAGTTGCACTCAGAGTTTTTTAGTATTTTCTTTGAGACTAAGGGAGATATTGTTTATACTCTAGGAGAGAGAATCCTGTAGCTTAGACTAGGCTGGTGTTGATGTGGGAGTAATGGTGAAATGTATGTAATAGATTTGAGAGAAATTTAGGATTTCACATTGACATACATTAGTTGTAGATAAGATCTGGTAGTTCTTCAATCCTCACTTGTTCTACACCCATATTTCCATTGTGCTTCTGACACAACCTTGATTAAAGTAACAGTTATTACAAACCTCCATTTTACCTCCTTCCTAGTTTACAGTTCATTTTAGCTTTCATTAAAATCACCAATGAATTCATTGGAAAATTCAATGGTTATCGACTCTGGTAATTTTGGTCACACTATCACTCTTGAAACACTTGCAGTGAATATGGATACCAACTTAAAAATTTTTATATGCAGTAATATGACTTTATTTACTTCCTATTAATGATAACTTTACTTAATGTATTTCTAGATCTCATTTCCCCATACCAGTGGGAAAACAGTAAAAACCACTGTTGCTACTTATAAAATTCCCAACTCTCTTGAATTGTGACATAGTTTTTGTGACCTTATGGAATGACAAGATATTTGAGACATGGCGGATAAGGTGCTCCAATTATTAATTGATAGCAATCTTTATTATTTGCCTTTGTGATGGCCCTGGTTCTTGTCTAAAGGACTTTTCCAAGATTGGTGTCTCTCTTATTTTCCTAACTTAGTTATAGTGCTATGTGTGTTCCCATATGGTTGGTTGCAATATGTACCTGAGATCTTAGTACTTTTACTTGGATAACATAAAAGGCAATTTGGAAATCCTTGCCCAATTATTTCTACTCTCTGGTCCCTTTCGTTCTTTTGTAACTCATGAAAAGACCTTGAATATGAAGGTCAAATATTTCTCCCTTTATGCCTTTTTTAGAAATTATTTTCTATGCCCACAGATTCCTACTTTCACCTCTTTTGTAACCCATCCCTTATTCTGCATTCCACCCCACTTCAGAAAAAAAAAAAAAAAAAATACTTTGGCTTTTGAAGGACAAAAGACAAAACAGCATGCTATATACTGTTTATTTTAATCTGCTTCATACCTCCCTGTGGCTATGAATGCAGGATTAGATATATATTTGAACTAAGAGGAAGAGAGAAAGGTAGGACAATTGGTGAAAGTTAAAAAAAAAAAAAACTATTATTATTTCACCACACTTTTCTCCTACTTATTTTGGATTCCTAGGAAGGTTTGTTTTTGTTTCTTAATGAGTATATTTATTTCCTTATGCTTCACGTGATTGTTTTGATGTACTCCTCACTTTTGGGTACACTTTTATGTGCATACCACAGTTCTTCCTCTTACATTTCATTTTATCTTATATTATTCCTTTCTCAACCACTATAAATACACATTATTATATGAGTAATGTCTTTCTTTCAAATTTGTTTTTAATGCAAACTTTCATATTATATAAGTGTGTATCCATGAAAACCACATGATATTTAAATGCTCTTTAAAATAGATGCAAGAATTTGTACTCCTAACAGAAACACATTGAAGCACCGTGTTATAATACATTATTGCCAGTCCTTCTTAACTTTTGCTAATATTTTGGATGTAAAGTGTTGTAGTTGCCAGAATTATCAAGATGACTCCACTTGCAAGTACCCTACGTTGTTCAATCAAACACCAATCTAGGTATAGCTGTGAACCAACTTTTTTTTTAGTAGAGACGGGGTTTCGCCGTGTTAGCCAGGATGGTCTCGATCTTCTGACCTCGTGATCCGCCCGTCTCGGCCTCCCAAAGTGCTGGGATTACAGGCTTGAGCCACCGCGCCCGGCCGCTGTGAACCAACTTTGCAGATAAAATTGGAGTTGCCAAATAGCTGACATTGACCAGGCACAGTGGCTCATGCCTAGTGTAACCATGCTTGTGTAATCCTAGAATTTTGGAATGCCAAGGCAGATGGATCACTTGAGCTCAGGAGTTTGAGACCAGCTTGGGCAACATGGCAAAACTTTGTGTCAACAAAAAATTTAAAAGTTAGCTGGGTGTGGTGTGATACTACAGGTGCTGGGCGTGGTGGTGCACAAAGCTACCAGCTACTCCAAGGACTGACATGGGAAAATCACCTGAGCCTAGAAGGTTGAAGCTGCAGTGAGCAGTGATCATGCCACTGCACCAGTCTAGGTAACAGAGTCAATCAAGTCAAATAAAATAAAAATAATAAATCAACAAAAATATAAAATAAGAGCTGACCTTGAAATAGAGACGTTATCCTGGACTATCTTGGTGGAGTCAACATAAACACACGAGCTCTTAATATCAGAATAGGAAGACATAAGTTTGAGTCTGAGAGGTAGAGAGGCAGAGGAGAAAGATGAAGAAGGAAGGTGAGAAAAATTCAAAGCGTGGGAGAGACTTGACCTGCCATTGCTGATTTTGAATATGGAGTAAGGGGATTAGTGGATTAGGAGTCAAGAAGGTATGTGGCTTCTTGAAGCTAAAAGTTGCTCCATTTCACAGCTAGAAAGGAAAGTAGAATCTCACTTCTACAGTCATAAGTAACTGACTTCACCCAATAATCTGAATGAGCTTGGAGGTAGGTGCTTCCCAGAGACTCCCATTAAGACCTCAGCCTGCCAACACATTTCTACCATGTGCAACCCAGAACAGAGAAGCCAGTTGAGCTAACCCAAAAATTCTGACTTACAGAATTGTGAGACATTTTTAACTATGAAGTTTGTGGCAATTTATTATAATGGTAATTAAAAAGCAGTATAAATTCTTTATTGGCTTAGTTTGTATTTTCTAATTGCTGAAGTTATGCATATATCACATTAATTATTAATTTGCATTTTCACCTCTATAGATTGTTGTTCACAAGTGTCACCCATTGGGATTTTCTGCCTTTATTATATAGATTTATAAGAATTTCCTATATACATTTTAAAATATTCTTTATGAATTAAGAATATTAAAAAATAGTTTGCTGTCTGTTTGTAAAGTTTGTCTATTGTGCCCTTCATTAAACAGAATGTTTCAAGCTTTATAAATTCAAGCCCATCATTTACTTCTTAATAATGTGTTCTTTTGGAATTTTTATTATTATTATTATTTTATTTTTTTAGACTGCGTTTCGCTCTTGTCGCCCAAGCTGGAGTGCAATGGCCCTATCTTGGCTCACTACAACCTCTGCCTCCCAGGTTCAAGCAATTCTCCTGACTCAGCCTCCCAAGTTGCTGGGATTACAGGCACCCACCAGCATGCTCATCTAATTTTTTGTATTTTGAGGAGAGACAGGGTTTCACCATGCTGGCCAGGCTGGCCTCGAACTCCTGACGTCAGGTAATCCACGCTCCTCGGCCTTCCAAAGTGCTGAGATTACAGGTGTGAACCACTGTGCCCGGCTGCTTTTTGAATCTTGTTTTACAATTTTTTCATCAGTCAAATATTATGAAGAAATGCACTTATATTATTCTTATTGGTACTATATTTTACTTTTCATATTTAAGTTCTTAATTTACCTTAAGTTTGTCTCTTGTTGTATAAAGTTGTACTCTCTTTTTTACCCTAAATTTGAGTCCGTTCTCTTAAGCACTTTTTTTTTTTAACTAAATAGTATCTCTAATGCTTCGCAACATCTCTATAGCAATGATTCTCAAACTTTAGCATGGATTAGAATCACCAGGAATACTTGTGTATTAGTGAAGGTTCAATAAGAGAAGCAGGGATTTATTGTAGGAACTTGACCTTACCTAATTGTGGAAGTTGGCTAAGCACTCTCTAAGACTGTTTTCTCTGGCGCTGAACCTTGAAGTTCGCAGGGCAGATAATCTGAAAGGAAGTTTTATGAGTTTTATGTAAAGCTGCAGAGAGCAAGAACAAGCTAGATCCCTCAAACACGAACTGGAGATCATGAAAAGGGACTAACCCCATGAGGTGAGCCAGTAGGTCGGTGTCAAGATGTGTGATCTGCAAAATGGGTACTGTTTCAATCCCACCCTAGAAATCTCATACAAGAGTCTGTGTTATAATCCTCCCTGATTATAAACTTACAGGAAAGAAATTCTAGGAAATTAGTTCAACCTATTCAAGTTTACATATTAAAAAGATGCCACAGCTTATTAAACATAGATTGTTGTAGTGCAACATCAGTTTCAGATTTACCATTTCTGGGTCTTTGCCTATGTAAGTTCCCAGGAGATGTTGATGCTGTTGGTCTATGAATCACATATTGTGAATCAGGTGTATAACTAGTACACGTATGCAACTATTGTAAAAGTCCCAGGTATGCCAGTAATCTGTTAATTAAATTAATATGCCATGATACTATGTTTTACTCTTGTTTACTCTATTGCGAAACTACCTTAAATATTCATGAGGTAGGTGGTGGGACTTGACTACAGAGGCAGATCTCCGACACCAGACCAAATTGAGTTAAAACAGGGAAGTTGTAGAAGCTGCAGCTTTCCTTAAGACATGCCCACAAATGTGTCATGTCAGTTTACCGTTGCCATGGCAACACCCAGAAGTTACTGCCTTTTTCCACAGCAACAACCCAATGCCTCATAAGTTTCTACCATTTTTCTAGAAATTTCTGCATAATGCACCCCTTAATTTGCATTCGATTAAAAGTGGGTGTGACTGCAGAGCTTCCTCTGAGCTGCCATTTTGGACGCACTGCCTCTCGGGTATCCCTTTTCCATGAGGAGCAGTAGCTCTGCTGGTGCTGTACGCTGCTGCTTCAATAAAAGTTGCTGATTAACACCACCCTTGAATTCTTTCCTGGGTGAAGCCACACACCACCCCCGGCTAAACCCCAATTTGGTGGCTCACCTGCTCTGCATCATTCAGAATACATATATTCACCTGTATTTCAGGATTACTACGTCAACCATTGCTGATTTTTTAAATTAGGATACATTACTACTAAAGAAATATTTCTCTATTCAGCTCTTCTTTTAAACAGTAGAGCCTACATTTTTTAATAATAGTTTTATGTATTACTTGTTATGTAATTCGTATATAGGTCTATTGCTATTAAGAATATTATATTTTCTAATATTTTAATTGCTATTAATTGATGCTGATTTTTTAATGTTAGTGTTGTATTTATCATATTGGTTATTTCATGATTCCAGCAGTTTTGTTCCTTTTTAATTTTAGCTCTTCTCTAATAGTGCAGAAATTTCAGATTGCAGTTTTAATTTGCATTTACTAAACATCTAAATTCATTTTTCTGACATATAGATA
Organism: Piliocolobus tephrosceles; assembly: GCF_002776525.5. NCBI lineage: Eukaryota > Metazoa > Chordata > Mammalia > Primates > Cercopithecidae > Piliocolobus > Piliocolobus tephrosceles. The sequence goes on along the minus strand of NC_045435.1, from coordinate 3,711,930 downwards.
TTATTGTTTTTAATTGTCTAGTTAGGTTTTTGGACCACTTTCTGTTTTCTTGACTGCTTCTGTTTTAAACTTTGATTTGTACTTATTTTTATATATAGTCATATTTATGTACATGTCTACAATTTTCCATTGCCACATGGCTTGCATTTTTACTTTCATTAAAGTCTTGTCATGATTAGTTCTTACCTTTAAAACAAGCCAATATATTTTTTCCTATTTTGATTACAATTTTTATGTCCTGTTTAGTAAATAGGACTGTGTTCATAAAACTGTTCTTCTATAGTTTCCTCTATTGCTTTATTTAAAGCTTTTGCTTTAAAGAAGTGCTATAATTAGAGTTTGCAGATATTCAGACATCATGTTTCATTAGGACTAACATTGCTATGAATTGAAATGAGAGAGTTTCTCATATAATATTTTTGTATGTGTGTGACAAACACTATTTCATATGATATATTGTTATTTTTTATATGCAGGTAAATTCACTTAAAATATTTTATTTAAAATTCTTACATTTATGTCTACAAACAAAATTAACTATAATTGTATTTTATTGTATTTTGTTTTTCAAGTATTGTGATCAAAATTATACTAACTTCATATATGTTGTTCAGCAGTTTTCTTTTTGTTTTTATTTCCAGGGAATGTAAAGTAGAGTTAATCTATCCTAAATGTTTAGTAAAACTTGACTGTAAAACTGTCTTTCTGTGGGTAATTATTTTAAATGGAATTTCAAATATTTTAATGATTCTTTTTCTATTTATTATTTTTAATTCATGTTGCACTGATATCAGAATATTGTTTTTCCCATTTTAAGGATTATTTAGGTTACTAAATGTATTAGCATAATATTTTTTATAAATTTAATGATTTAATGATGTTTTCTTTTTTCTGTTTTCTTCATTCCATTATTGCCTCGTTGATTTTTTTTTCTGATTTCCTTTTCACATTTTTCCCAGAAGTTAAAGTGTTTTTCCACAACTAATTGCATCAATATTCGTTTTCTTTCTTTACTTCATTGTTTTCTGATCGTATTTTATTCTATTTGCTTTTTGTTACATGGTTGCTTACTGTCTTTGGTTTTGTTTCTTCAGGTAAATGAGTAGCTAATTTATTTTTAGTGTTTTTTTTTTTCTAATAATTGTATTTAGGTCAAATATTTTATTTTAAGTACTCTTTCAGATGCAACCAATACATGTTGACATGTTACTACATTGTATATTATTAAATAGATATTCTTTATTTCTTTTTAAAAAGCTTTTATCCCTCTCAAGGCAAGTGGATGTATTTTTAAATTTCCCCTATAATTCTTTTTAATCTGTGAATTATGTAGTAGTACTTTTCATTTTTGTTTTTCAAATGCTTGGGGTAATTTTTATATTGTATTTCAAATTTTATTTTATTGGAGAGCGAAGAACACATGCTGTGCGATGTTTATTCCTTTGTGACTAAAGTGCATAATATATTTTTGAATTTTTTTTATATGCTCAAAACAAATGCATGTCCTGGGTTTGTTACACAATACCATTTGTGATAATAAAACATTTCACATTCTTGGTTTTCTTTCTGTTTGTTTTTCTAAGTTCAAAAAAAAAAAAAAAATCTTGGCTATTTCTCTCATTATTTTTATCTTGCAAAAATCTGTTTAAGATTCATATGATTATATGCATACATTCTATCTGCCTACCAGTATCCTCAGATATATGCCACATTTGTTAATTCATCGAGAAACTAAAGGTAAACAGACATATATTATACAATTTAGCAATCTACCTACATCCGTATCCATGCGCTCTCCATTCCTCTCTGATGCAATTGCTTAAACACACTGTTCTTATGCTGGTCAACCCACAAACATGAGTACTGGGTAGAATCACCTTTTCCTAATAAGGACATTTAATCTTTCAATGATTTTCTTTTATTTTGCCTCACCATTCTTTTCTCTCTATTATATTATTTTATTTTGAAGAGACACCTGCTGGATTAGTTTATGTTGATGGCATAAAAAGAGCCATAACCAGAAATACTTGTAGGATATATTGTACTTAAATGAACTCCCTGATTTCAACAAGGATATAAGGAATCTGGAGTTATAAAAGCCACAAAGTGACATTTAACTAATACCGATACAATGACTGAAGTTACCCAATAAGTAGCCAGAAAAAAACAGTAATGTTCACTATGCTTTAACTTAAATGTATTTCAGAGATGCTTAGTGATTTAGGGTCCGAATTCCAAAATGGTTGAGCACATTGCTATTTTTTTATTTAAAAAAAAATAGACAATAGCATTAGGTTTGCTCAGCTATTATAATAGAGATGCATGAAACATGGAAGACGAAACCTCCAAAAATTGCTGAGTAGTATAACTCAGTAATTATATAACCGAATTATGTAATTTGATTATGTAAACTCCAGAAACTTTATGGCGATTCACCGAAAGACCCATTCTATGAGACAGTACCTGTTGAAACTATTTACATTTTGAAGATAATGTGATATTTGAATTACTGCTCTGGTCATTTTATTCAGTAATTGGAAGAAAGCCTGCATTTTTGAGTGGAGACCACAGCGGCAAGGGGATTCTGCAGCTTTTCAGGCACTCACCACCAGCAGACACAGTGGGGATCCAAGTAAATAGGACACACTGGCATTCAAGTTGCGGAAAGAAATTTGCAGCAGTCTGAATGGGAGAATCTTATCTTTGCCTAAGGTTTAGAAGCAAAAACTTCCTCCTCAGAAAGCAACTAGTCTCTTTTTAAGAATTGGTTTATCATGAGATCATAACCAAGACTAAAGTTCTTACCATGGATCAGCTACCGACCCTGGTGTATTTCTCAGCAGGTTGTGAAGAAATAAGAAATTGTGGGAGCAAACAACGCACACTGTCACCATGCCACATCTTTTCTTTTTGCTGACCCTCCCTCAATTTACACCTATGGCCTCAGCCACAGGGGGATTGTCTTACAACCTCTAGAATGAGAAGGAAAGAAACATTGCTGATACCATCGGAAGATACACTAACAACGACAACAAAAATAAAGTCAATTTGAAGATCAATAGAAGACAGAAAAATATTCCAGGGACCATAATTGTAGGTAATCACTTATTAAATTTTGATTGTAATGAAAGTCTGTTTGAAATAAACATTAACATAGATTAAATAGTGACTAAAAGCCTTCACTATTTGAAGGAGTAGTCAGGGCTTTACCACAAAAAATAATAGAGGAGTGGAGATTTGGAGGAATGGGAAAGATATACATGAATGGATCACTCACAATGGGCTCAAAGAGTGTGACTATTCAGTTTCTAAATGAATGCTCACCAAAAGAGTCCAGTTAAAAATATTGTTTTTAAAACAAATGGGTCCAAGATCGTAACTATGTGGTCAATTGTATTCAGTGAATTCCAGCTTTCATTCTACTTCTTTCTGTTATTCTGTTCCTTCATTTCCCAAAATGTATTATTTTATTAATAACTGATGCTATTTATCCTTCCTTATTTTCAATAAAAATATGGGAAAAATTTTCACACACTATTTTAGAGAAAATATTTTTATGTTTTATGTTTCAGACTTGCTGGACAAAGCTGAAACCTGGTGATATGGTTTGGCTCTGTATCCCCACCAAAATCTCATGTTGAATTGCAATCCCCAGTGTTGGAGGTGGGGTCTGGTGGGAGGTGATTGGATCATGGGGTTGGTTTCTAATGGTTTAGCACCATCACCCTACTGCTGTCTCGTGAGTGTATTCACACAAGACCTGTTGATTTAAAAATGTGTAGCATCTCCCCCTTCACTGTCTTCCTCCTGCTCCCACCATGTAGTATGCACTTGTTTCCCCTCCTCTATTAGAGATCACCACTCCTCTATTATTTTTTGTTGTAAAGCCCTGACTACCCCTTCAAATAGTCCAGGATTTTAATCACTACTCATGAATCTATGTTGGTATTTATTTCAAACAGATTTTATTACAATCAAAATATGAATGAAAAGTTTACCTAAACTTATGGTTCCTGGGATATTTTTCTGTCTTCTATTAATCTTCAAATTGGGTTTATTTTGTTGTCGTTGTTGTTAGTATATCTTCTGATGGTATCAGTAATGCTTCTTTCCTACTCATTCTAGAGGTTATAAAACAATCCCCCTGATGCCACAGGTATAAACTGAAGGAGGGTTAGCCAGAAGAAAAGGTGTGGTATGCCGACAAGTGTGTGTTGTCTGCTCCCATAATATCTTATTACTTCACAATCTGCTGAGAAACACAGCAGGGTTGGGAGTGGACCCATGGTCAGAGCTATAGTCTCAGTTAGATCTCTTGATAAACCAATTCTCAAACAGAGACTAGTTACAGGTATTTCTTTATAGCAGTGTGAGAAGGAATTAATAAACCTGGGTAAAAAGAAAAGTCTTGGAAGTTACAGATTAGATAGTAAAAGATTTACCTTCAAGGAGTATGTGATTATGTTTTAAGTTGAATGATATGAAAGACATCCCAAGGATTGTCCACCTGGAGATGCTTCTCATATCTTCCCTCAGGGACATTTATTTACACTAGAAAGTGTAAAATCCCAGGATTTCGTCTTCTCCTCCTAAGGAGATTTGTTTATTTTAGGAAAGCATGGTTTTCTACTCTCTCTCTGATGGGAAGTTTTTCCAAATAAACAATCCTAAGGAGTCATCCAGAATCACATTATCAAGTTTCTGAAACATAGCAGAGAGCCCAGAAGTATTTGCAGCAAAACACAACTCAGCAAGTTGTCTTGCAAAAGGGAAATTGGAACACAAGTGAATTGCCACAATTATTTTTGTATGCTAGTAATAATAAATGTATCCTTGACTCAAAAATATTGTGTCTACATTCAGGATAATATGAATAAATATAGGTATTGAAAATGATGCTTGTATACATATTTGTTTATATGTGTCCTGTTTTCTTGCACCAGCTATTCTCAAACTTTTTGTCCTGGGAACTCTTTAAACACTAAATAATTATCAAGTAGTTCAAAGAGCTTTTGCTTATGAGGGTTATAAGTCTGCCTTATTAGAAATGAAAACAGAAAATTTTAATAATTGTTGGTCAATTAAATAGCCCATAATAATATATTTCATATTAATATAAAGCATGTATTTTATGCATAATATGATATTTTCCAAAAAATAGAAGAATGGCATCATTTTGAATATATATCTATATACAGAAAGGCTTTGTTCACTCTGAAAAGGTCAAAATTATCCCCAGATATCCTTGGAACACACTTTGCCAACTGCTCTCTCAAAAATAGAAAGCAGGCTATACACATGATTCTACATTTTGTATTTTTCAATTAAAAATATATCCTGTGTTTCACTCCATGTGAGTAAATAGATATACTTATCATTTTTAAAAATGAGAATAAGATTACTTACAGTAAAATGCAGAGAAATTGAATATAATCTAGTGTATAGTATACAATTGTGTATCCAATATCCCAATTAAAAAAACAAATAACATTACCATAATTTCAGAATGTTATCTCGTGCCTGTTCTATTCAATGTCCAATAGCTATACCTAACTTTTTATTAGTCTACTTGAAAGTCATATAAATGAAATCATACAAATTTTTTGTATAGTTTCTTTCACTCAACATAATATTTTTGAGATTTCTCCATGTTGATAGTTATATCTGTAGTTCACTTAATTTTCATACTGAATTGTTTCCCACAGAATGAATATATTACAGTTCATTTATTAATGAATTTATTGCAGTTCATTCTCTCATGGTTGAACATTTAAATTTTTTCAAGTTTGTACTCTCTTGGAAAAGCTGCTATAAACATTTGTGCAAGTGTTTTTATATATTTATTTTAAAATTTATCATAATTAAATACGAGAAGTGGAATTACTGATCCATAGGGTAGGTGTACGTTTGTTTTGATAAGAAACTGCAAAATAATTTTTCAAAGGGATAGCCCCATTTTACACTCCTACCAACAATGTATAAAAGTTCCAGTTCCCTGCTGCCCCATCCTTTGGCTTTGTTTGTGTTTTTTTGGTTTTTTGTTTGTTTGTTTGTTTTCAGACAGGGTGTTGCTCTGTCACCCGGCCTGGAGTGCACTGGCACAATCATGGGTCCCTGTAGCATGGAACTTCTGGGCTCAAGCTTAAACTTCCTAATAGTTCCCGCCTCAAACTTCCTAATAGCTCCCGCCTCACACTTCCTAATAGCTGAGACCACAGGCATGTGCCACCATACCCGGCTACATTTTTCTTCTTCTTCTTATTTATTATTATTATATTTTTTGTAGAGACAGAGTCTTGTTTAGTTACCTAGGCTGGCCTTGAACTTCTGGCTTCAAGCTATCTTCCCACCTCAGCCTCCCAACTAGGATTACAGGTGTGAGCCATCTCGCCCAGCCCAGTTGCTCCGCTTTCTGGCCATTATTTGGTATTGCCAGTACTTTAATTGCAGCCATTCTAATGGGCATACAATCGTATTTCATTGTTTCTAAAATTTGCACTTTCTTAATGACATAGGTTAGGGCCTAACAAGGGAAGGAAGAAACAAAAAGTATTTGTCCAGAGAGAATGCAATAAAACCATTTTAAACTCTATATCGCATTTTTGACCAAGTAACTGAAAATGTACTAATGAATACGTAGAATATGTATGTGGCTGTGTTACGACACAGTGAGAGCAACTGCAGGAAATATCTGACATCCCTAGGGCTGGAGGAATAGAAAACATAAACTAGAATTACTAAAAACTAAAATGTGGGGCCTGGACCCTGTGAAAATAAAGTGGAGTCCTCTTTGAGAGATGTGTTCCTGCTGTCTGTGGACCACAGCGAGTGTCTGTGTGGATCTGGACATCTGAAGCGGGGGCATAGCCTGCTGGGACTGTCGTCTCCAATATGAAGCATGAACACATTTGTTTAATAAGAGTTTGGTAAAATAGTGTACTGGATTGAGATGCTACAATGGGAAGAATACGCTGTTGGTAATTTGAGAAAATGTTGCGAAGGTAATAGACAGAAACTGCAAGCAGATAGGAAGCTCACAGTGAGCATGCAGAAAACAGAAGAGAAACAGAAGAATTGGTTCTTTTTTCTTTTTTTCTCCAGCCTTGGAATCTATCATGACCAGTGGGAAGAGGTTAACCTAGAACCAGCTCAAAAAGCAGAAAAGTGGGATGCACCATATGCCTAGCAATTGCTCCAGTGCTATAAGGTCTAAGAAACAGTAAGTTAATAACTAGAAGGGCCAATGAGACTGAGCGTATTTTTATGTTCTTAATGTCCATGTATAACTTTATTTCTGAAGTATTTAAGATTGTTTTCCGTTTTTAACTTGTTGTATTTTCAAGGAGTTCTTTATGTATTCTGTTTTATGTCATTTGACATATTTGTATATTGCAATTATATTTTCCCAGTTTGTGGCTTGCTTTTTCATTGTCTCAGTAGTGTCTTGAGGAGCAGTTTTTAATTTAAATGTAATCTATTTTATCAATAATATTTGTTTTGAAGTAACTTATTTTGTGCACTGTCTGATAAATATGTAGTTTTCATGGTTATAAATATATTCTTTTATATTTTCCTGAAAATGTTGTTGTCTTACTATTTATGTCTAGGTTTATGATCCATCAGAAATAAATATTTTTTGTATTTGGTATAAAGTAGGATTTGACGGTAATATACACTCATGTTTATCTAGTTGTTACAGCAGTATTTGTTACAAATATTTTCTTTCTTCATTGAATGTTCTTGTTATTTTTAGTGAAAATTAATTGACCAATTATGAGTGGCTTTTTTTTCTGGATTCTCTTGTTAAAAGAAAAACTTGAAATGAATTAAATTGACAGGCTTTATTTGAAACAAGAACAATTCATGAATTGAGCAACACTTAGAACCAGAAGAGGTTCAAAGACCTTTGTCCAACAGAGTGAGGAGTGAGCTCTCATAGGTGAACAGAGCAGCAAAATAGAGAAATCACCTAATTGACCACAGCTAGGCATCTGCCTTATTTGGGCATGGTGTAAGGTGCTGAATGCATATGACTGGCTAAAGCCCAACTGCTTGCAATAGGCTGAAATTCAGCATTTTGTTATACTCCTAGTTAGCTTTTAGTTTATTTACTTACTAAGGTAAGTTGCAATTTGTTACAAAGGAGCTCAAAAAAAAAAAAAAAAAAAAAGGAGGAACCCTAAGGATAATAGCCTCCTGCTGCTTTGATAGAACTTTCTATTCTATTCCATCAATATACATATTTTTTATATCCAACACCACTTCGATTTGTATGTGCTTTGGTATGTTTAGATTTAAAGTGGTGTCAAAATTAGGTGTCATGAGTACTTTAAGTTAATTTTCTTATCAAAATTGTTTGAGTTGGCCTGGCGTGGTGGCCCTCACCTGTAATGATAGCACTTCGGGTGGCCAAGGTGGGCATATTACCTGAGGTCAGGAGTTTGAGACCAGCCTGGGCAACATGCCAAAAAGCCATCTCTAATAAAAATACAACCAGTAGCCAGATGTGGTGGCACATGCCTGTAATCCCAGCTACCTGGGAGGCTGATGCATGAGAATCTCTTGAACCCAGGATGTAGAGGTTGCAGTGAGCCAAGATTGTGCACTCTAGCCTGGGCAACAGAGCAAGACCATGTCTCAAAAAAAAAAAAAAATTGTTTAGGTTAATTTTCACGAAAAATCTATTGGGATTTTTGTTGGGGATTATTTTTAATCAATTGGAAATAAATGAGTTTTTAAATATTTCTTCATTACTTTGGGTGCTTTAAATGCTTTAAATATCTTTTAGTAATATTTGTATTTTTCATTGCAGAGAAACTTTACATTATTATTAAATTATTTTTATGCCTTTCATGTTTCTGATGTGACTGTATACAGTATTTCATGATAGTTGTTTCTCTGCCAGTATATAGAAACACAATTACCTTGTATGTATTGGGCTTTTATACTTTGACCTTGGTAAATTTATCATTTAGGTCTCTTTGTTCTTTTCTATTCAATATTCTGGTTTTCTATGCACATAGCAATGTAATCTATAAACAACGACAGTGTTTTAGTTTTATTCTTAATCTCTACGTCTTTTTCTTTTATCATCTTTGTGAAATTTTAATCTACTTTACTGACTAGTACTTGCAATGTTAAATTGGTGAGTGCAGAAATTCCTTCATGGTTATGAATTTTAAGGGGAAAATGGTGAAAGACTTATTAATTAATTCTGTAGGCATTCAATTTTGCAAATACTTTTTTTTTCTGCATTCATCGAGATGATCTTGCGATCATAAAATTTATTCTTTGTTTCGTTGTTTTCAAAGGGCTTTATTCACTTGGTTGATTTTCAAATGTTAAACCAAAGTGATGTTTTGTCTTGCTTCAAAAAACTATAAGCAAGACAAAAGAAAAGAAATAAGCAATATAAAATTCATTTTTGTTCAGGGGACTGATAAAATAAGATTGTCAAAATGTTGACAATTAGGAGATTTGAATGATATGTTCATGACTGTATTCTAGAGTGTTTTCTTTATTTATATATAATCAAAACCCCTTGCAGAGAGCAATATTGCCCCGTTGGAATATCAGTAATTCTCTTTCACCTATTTCATTCTCATTAGGATAACAAACAAAGTGTTCATAGTTTCAGGAATATTATTCTTCTGTTCAATCGGATGGACTAGTTACTGCCACTTTTGTTACTACATCTTGACTACCATGGTAATCAAGAATTAATTTATCTTATGGTTCCATAATCCGGAGCATTAGGCAACACCTTAGTGGCCAATTGTTTAAATTGTGAAGCTTACGTTATTTATAGGACACTGACTTTTTATTTTCATTTTTTATTTTATTATATATATATATATATATATATATATTTTGAGACGGAGTCTCACTGTAGCCCAGGCTGGAGTGCAGTGGCGTGATCTCCGCTCACTGCACGCTCCACCTCCTGGGTTCACACCATTCTCCTGCCTCAGCCTCCTGAGTAACTGGGAATGCAGGTGCCCGCCACCACACCCAGATAATTTTTTGTATTTTCAGTAGAGACAGGGTTTCACCATGTTAGCCAGGATGGTCTCGATCTGCCGACCTCGTGATCTGCCCACCTCGGCCTCCCAAATTGCTGGGATTACAGGCCTGAGCCACTGCCCCCAGCCTGACATTGAATTTTTAACATTGGAACAAACCCTTATTTGAGTAATTTTTGTATTCAAATCTGTAGACATATTTTATCAATCTTTTGACAATATTGTTTTTATCAGTTTTCAATTAATATTTTATTTTTTCTTTAAGAAAGTCGAGGATGGATGCTATCACTTAACACTTTCTTAGGAAATTAAATGATAAATGGATTTATCTTCTTGGTCAATATTTTGAAAAACTTTAAATCAATTTAATCAAGCTTTTGTCATCTGTGCTGACTATTTCAATCTTGATCAGTGTATCTATTGCTACAGGTCTATGCTCATTGAACTAGACTTACACAACTATTTAATATCTCCTTTCTTCTTTCTTTTTCTTTCTATATTTATATGTATATTGAAGAAAAATATTTTTAAATTTGATTCATATCAATGCAATTATAATGTAAATTCAATGTGCCATATATTTACGGATCATAAACTTGATGAAACATTATATCTTACAAATTATGTTAATGATCTTAAGGCCATATATATTTGAAGTCTATGCTCATATTTGCAAATAGAAACTACAAAAAATTATTCAAGTCCAATATGAATTTATGTCTTACATAATGTAATATTAATAAATTATAATACTATGAACTTTGAAATAAAGAAAATTTTCTTATATTCTATAACAAATTGAAGGCTTAAAACAATTAATTTAGTTAATTAAATGAACTTCAAATAATTGCAGTATCAAACTATATTCTTGATAGGTCGATGACAAAGGGAACCAGCTAAGTTCACTTTACTCTCAATAAAATAATTATATTTCCTTTGTAGGTGCTTTTACAATTTTATTGGGACAGTCAGCATAACATATGGCTCATCAAACACTTGCCAGCAAAAAATACATTTATAGAAACAGTAAACTAGTTAATTCCTTAAAGAGTTCCATGACTTTTGACATATTATGCTATAGAATCTAACAAAATTGTATCTTTTTCTTTGGAAAAGTATTTCTTTACTAGTATAAAATCAGTGCTTTACATTGAAATGATGATCTTTGTTCTTTATAAACTATGAAATAATGCTCTGAGAAAATGCACCTAATTATGAAAATGTCTGCTCAACACCATCATGCCATTGTACCCAGTATTTCCAAATTGTTGGATATAAGTTCAAAAAATATATATTCAAAAACCTACAGTCTTTTTTGAATTGGCTTTTTATATATACATAGCTCTTTAGCTCAGATTCTCAGTGTTTGTTTCTAATACCAGATAATTATTTGTGAATTAGACAGAAAATATACATAATTTCAATAATATTGACTGGATCCTTTATTTTTCATGTTTTGCCACCTGTTTGGATGATCATACCCTCAGCTTCTGCTTCATTCAAATACCCTAAAGCAATAATAATGTTTTCATATGATTTATATCTCCCTCAAAGTTGCATGCGACTCTTTCACTCTGGCGATTAGTTTTTTTCTGTCGTTGTTGTTAAACCAGATATCTAGTTAGTCTCCTCCATTCTTTTACAGGCAGCTTTATCTTTTTCCCATTCAAAATAATTTCTTTGCTTTGGCATGCTGAGCAAAGAAAGATATTTTCAGAACAAGAAACTTGGATAATGACTGTGTTTTTCAAGCCTTAAAATTCACTGCTGTTTTTGGATTGCACATAATTGGATTTATTTCTATGGCCAAAATCACTTGCAAAACTATCAATATTTTAAGAAAAGTAGTTCTATCCCTTACTAAATTCAATAATATTCAGAAATGATGAGCAGATGCTGCTTTCACATTATTTAATAGCATATTACAATCCCACATCATCATGGATATTCTCAAAACAATTGCAGAGAGCAAGAAGTAACAAAACAAGTATGTCGTTTCTATTAGGGTATTAGGAATAAAAATTGGCATGACAATACACTCTTCAGGTTCATTAGAACGGTACTTCAAATTGTATACAATAAGAGGAATCATCTATCATATCTCAGATAACTGCGGTGAATGAAGTACACAGGAATAGTTTGCCTCAGCATAAATAGTATACATGTGAATTAATCACTTTTTTCCTGTAAAGTAGCATCAGAAACATTGAGAATAAGGCTATTATAATAATTTAATCATAACAGAGTCAAGGAAAATTATTAATCATATTAAGTGTTCGTCAATAAAGCCATATTTATAGTTTTGGGGAAACTTTTCTAAATGCATTTGTGTTTAAAAGTGTGATACCATCAGTTTAAGAGTATGTAAAGTCCTCTTATTTTTTAATCAAGTACAGTTGGCTCTTGAATATTGCAGAGGTTGGGGCGTCAACAGCTTGCATAGTCAGGAATCCAGGTATAACTTTTGACTGCCTCAAAACTTAACTGCTAATAAGCTACTATTGACCAGAAATCTTGAAGATAACATACACAGTAGATGAACATGTATTTTGCATGCCATGTCTATTAAATACTGTATTCTTACAATAAAGCTAGAGAAAAGAAAATGCTATGAAGAATATCATAAGAAAAATATATTTACTATTTAGTAAGTAAAAATGGGTCATCATAAAGATATTTTATTATTTTATTTATTTTTTAACTTTTATTTTAGGTTCAAACATGTGCAGATTTGTTAGATAGGTATCGTAAAGGTCTTCATCTTTATGGCCTCTCTGTTGAGTAGACTGAGGATGAGGAGGAAGAAGAGGGGTGAGTCTTTCTGTCTCAGCGGTGGCAGAGGAGAAAGAAAATCTGAGTATTACTCCAATTTGTATTGCTCAAGGGTCATCTCTATTTATAAACCACACTGATAGACCCCAAATACATTCAGTTTACTTTATTTGAAAATTCATTTTAAAAATCTTTAAAAAAAATCTCTCCTATGTATCACAAGTAACTGCCTCTTGTATGTTACTGAATGGTTATTGCTCAAGCAGCCTGTATATTGTAATTTAGCCCAGAACAAATCTCTGCTTTTCATGAATACAAATTAGCCATTCATATCTTTAATCTCCTTGAATTTTCTTTAGGAACTGGATACTCTGAGAAATTTTACCAGTGAATAATATAAGCTAAGGAAATATATTGCAGAATCAACTTTAGAAAAATGTTGTGCTCAGTTTTTCTTAGAGAGAGAAAATTTCTCTACATAAAATTTCAAAGGTGAATTGGTCTCTTACTTGCTAACATACTTCTTCCTATGCATCAGGGTAGGCAGTACCCCCCACCCCATCCCACAAATATTTTACTTTGCATGCCTATGTGGTAAAAGGGACTTTGCAGTTGTGATTAATGTTAAGGACCTCAAGATGAAGGAATTATCTTGGAATATTCTGCTGTCCCTAATCTAATCATGTGGGTCCTTAAAACTGAAGAACCATTTTCAGCTGTGGTCAGAGAAAGAGAATGAGGATTGAAGAGAGTCAGAAAGAATGCATATGACCTTTAGTCACTGGAAAACGCAAGAACATGGATTCTCCCTAGAACCTCCAGAGGAGAATGCAGCCTGTCAACATTTTGATTTTAGCCTAGTAAACACCATTTCAGACTGCTGACAACCAGAACTGCCAGATAATAAACTTTTTTCATTGAAAGCCACTAAGTGTGTTTAGTGAAAGAAACTAAAACCCCCACAAATGCAGCTGAAATAAAGAATTCAGCTAATATTCATCACTCAGCTATTTAAAAATTCATTCCAGATTCCCTTCACCTTCAACTAGAACTGCTGCTAGTCTAAATGGTGAGGAGTTTGAGGCAATTTGATACCATGCACTTCTTAGTCTCTAATGGCTTTACTTGTCCACTTATCATCAAACTTGGGGCAGTACTAAGTGATTTCCAATGAATCTACTTAGCTCCAAATTATGTATCCCACAGTATGTAATCACACTTCTACCTCCTTCTGATCAGGGTCAATTGTCCTGGCAGAATGACAATTCATTTTCTTTCCTGCTGGTCTGCTGACATAAGTAGTCTAAAGTTATATGGTAGAAGACAAGATTTCCCTGGTGGAATATTTTTTTTTTTCCTCTAAGAATAAACACTTTCAGGTCTGCAGGGCCTACAGTTGTGGGATAAGAAGCACAAGTTCTCCAAGTGACTGAATTGCAGTTATGATCATTAGTGTCATTCTTATTTCCATCTCTTAATTCCCAGTCTTGTGTCATCCTCTCAGGTATCACCTCTAAGTTTGCACTTTAGCTTTACCTTCTACAGGCCATCCCAATGTAGTATTGGATAGGGCCAGTAGATGGAATATGACAGTCATGTGACCACTTCTTCAAGTCCTTTGCCATACAATAGAGACCATGAGTTGATGACATGCTGTTGTGGACCCTTATTGGTTGATCAAGCACATTGTAAGCCCTCAAATAAGACAGTTTTCTGAAGCTCTATGAGCTTCTGTTTTCCTCTATGAGCAGGAAAGGTAGACCCACATCCAGAATATGGATATGTTTCCTTTAAAATAAATCACTCTCTTTTCCAGAGAAGAACAGATTCAAAGTAATCAAATCCCCAGATATATCTGGTTGAGATTCTGGAGGGATGTTACCATTTCAAAGGCTTAGTGGTAGTATGCTGCTGGCAAATTGGACTTACACCAGCCGCAGTAACTAGATTCATAACCATGGAGTGGGAGGCCATGTTGTTAGGTCTAAGAATAGCCACCATTCCTGCCTCCATGAATAATGTATTCACGTGTTTATTAGGCTAGCAAATGAATGAATTTATTAGGGTGGCTGATGACAGAATCTGGCTGATATCAACTAGTTGAGTCATTTTATCTACTTGTTTGTTTTGTGCCTCCTCTAAGAAGGATGGTATCTGGTGGGCTATACAAAGTTTCTTTGACTTTATATTCACTCCTCTGAGTCTTTCAAGCCCTTATTCTACTATCTGGCAATGAGGTGCTGTTATTTTATTTATTTATTTATTTATTTATTTATTTATTTATTTATTTATTTATTTATTTATTTATTTATTTTTCTATCTTTCTATCCATTTATTTATTTATTTTTCTATCTTTCTATCCATTTATTTATTTATTTATTTATTTTTCTATCTTTCTATCCATTTATTTATTTATTTATTTATTTATTTATTTATTTATTTATTTTAGAGATAGGGTCTCACTCTGTCACCTAGGTTGGAGCACAGTGGTGAGATCACAGCCACCTCAGCCTCCCAAGTAGCTAGGAGTTAGGACTACAGGTGCGCCGCACCAGGCCAGGCTGGTTTTTATTTTTGTTTTGATTTGTTTTTTTTTTTTTTTGGTGTTTTCCAAGCTGGTCTAGAATTCTTGGTCTCAAGTGATCCTCCCTTCTCAGCCTCCCAAAGCACTGGAATTGCAGGTGTGAGCTGCCACACTGCAGCTAATGCTCGCATTTTTACCTCACTTAATGTGCACCATTTTTACTCTAGATTCCCAAGAGTCATAATAACAGTGAGTTCTCACCCTGCCCTGGAGTCACATTGTTAACACATTGTTGAATTCTGTATCTTAAGAAAGTGTTGACATATTTATAAACTCTCCCCTTTAGCACATTGTAGAGCAGTAAGGAGTGGGCTGCATCCTCATGCTCAGAAGATTAAACGCAAGTTGTTCAACAGATTCTCAGGTTTTACCTATATCATGTCTCAGGGTTCACTTTCTTCTTGGTGTATATGATGTGCAGGTCTGATAACTCAACCAACTCTGGAGATCTGCCCTTATGATAATGTCTTTATCTTGGAATGCTACTTTTCTGCCCTCTAGTTGGAGGAAATGAGATACTGCTTTTATGTTTCCAAGGAGGCCTTCTGGCTTTCGCTCTTAGAATTTAATTGCTAGATAATCACCCTCAGCCTTTTATTTTCTTTTATTAAAGTATCCATTGCCCCTAGCAACAACCAACTAATTCGATCATTCCTGTAATAGCTTTTTCTCCATATTTCTGGAGCCTGATACATTTCACCTTCAATGCACGTTCACTTTCACTAGTATATCATCTCTACTTATCACCGTCAAAACTTCTAACAATTGCATCATTGCTGTGGCAGGCCACCAGAGGTATTAGACCTCACAAAAAAAAACCATAAAAACAAAAACAGAAATAACACTTTACAGTGTACTTTCTCGAACACTTCTGGCACTAACTGTCATAGATCTAGTGCTCTGGGAAACAGCCCATAAAAGGGAGATCTGTCCATGAAATTAATGGGAGTGTAGTCGGAAGAAACAACTGTACTGAAGGGAGGGAAGCAGAATAGGGGAACAGAGGAGTTTTGCTGCATGCAGTCAAAACAAAGTCCTCCTCTGATCCCACAGGAAACTCTGAAGTCAGCAGGACTCTTTAAAGTTGTCGAAATTGAGGTCAATTGGCCAAATTTTTGTATTCTTGCATTAATCAGTCACCGGATATAGGAGGTAACGCGTCCTTCAGAGAAGCAGATTCTTTGGGTGGGGTTTTGGAAAGAGACTCAGCTGTGAGTTTTCAGTAGGGAATATTCCTGGGAGCCAAGGATGTGAGTGCCTCCCTCTTGAATGTTAATCTGGGTACTTGGTGCTCTGTAGCACACCTTACAGAGGTTTAGATCAATATATGCTCAGACTTCGATATGACCTTCAATGTATACTTTATTTTTTCTTAGCCTGAAAATTATTCAGTTAAAAATTTCTGTAAATTTCTACTTCATATGTTTGTGAAAAGTAAGCTCTTTCTCTCTGGTTGAAAGTTGTGTTCTATTTTTTAATTTATATTTCATGAGTATTACTGATCCTTAAATGAGAGTAGACTTATTCAGGTCTGCAATTTATTGCTAAAAAGTAAAGTTGATTTTTCTTTGGTCTTTCTTCCCTATTATTTATCTTAAGAATCCTCCTCTCAGATCTTCAACTAGAGCACTAATTCTATGCAAATCCCCTAGTCAATTTTTGTTTTTGTTTTGTTTTTTTTAAATCAGGTCTCATGACTGTGATGACTTAGGCAGATACTTTTTATTTGCACAATATTATAATGGATATAACTGGAAGTAGCTTGTACTTGGAATATCAATGTATCAGAGAATGAATATAGAGCAAAATATGTCCCTCTGATTATCTAATAGCTCTTTGAGGCTTAGCACTTTACCTTTGCTAACTTCCCCAAATATGGAACTTCATTCATTATTCACTTCCATAATTGCCTAGGTATCATTTTTAAGATTTACACTTACATATTTCTTGCAGAAGAGAGGCAATGATGGGTTGTAGTGCAGGGTGAAAAAGACCTAATTACCTGGGAAATTTTGTGAACATTAGTGAAGAGCTTCCACTCAGGTCAACAGGGAAAAAAATCACCCAATGAATAAAATGATAATATGTGAAAGTTGAAAGAGTTAAAATTTTCTACAGAACATTTCTTGGGTGTCATCACTTTTGTGCCAGAGCCCACAATTTCAGCTTTATTACATAAAATGTTCTCATTGTTCCTGGCATAATTGACTAATATGCCTGTTTTCCTGGGCATTTGAATCTCTGAATCTGTGTTTTCATAAATGTTTTAATGAGATCATATGAGAGATTACAAAGCAGGTGTTATTGGAAGCCTCTGTGTCCTTTTAAAAATGTTAAAATAAATTAAAAATCAAGTAGAAAATAATATAAAAGACATAAAAATTATTTAGATTGTAAAATATAGAAATATACACATCTTACTCAAGAAAAAAAAAATTCTCGGATAAATTTTAGGCTTGAAACGTTATTCCTGTTAACCTTCACTGCATAAGTGTGCTGGAAAGTGCATTATTCAAGCAGTCTGACATAGGTTAACCAGACTTAGTTTTTCTCTAAGCAATGAGAAGATCACTTCTGTTTATCTAAAAAGATGAAATATAAAAGTGGTACAAATTTTAAGGAAAATAGCAATACTTAAGAATTAACAGAATTGATAGAATTTTGCCTGCTGTAAAACAATAGGATTAAAAAAGCCTTTAGAGTCTCACATTTCGGGATTGCTGAAAGGCAGCAAGTTGTTGAAGTTTAATAAGGAGAACATGATTTGGGAAATGGGAAAAAATATAATGATGTTAAGAAATCTTAACAGAGTGAAGCTGCTTGAACATCTTTCCGTAATTTAAAAATAAGACTAGAAATATTGTAGAGGTAATAACTTACTGAACTCTGGTCCTTCTATGTTGGTGAGATTGGAATGTCAAGACAAATTCTATTATATATCACATGGTTTTCATTGTCAAGATATAAAAAAACACTAAATATTTCTAATTCCAACATAATCACCCAGTCATGTGTTACAATTTTTTTTTTTAATTTTTGTATAGCATCTTTGAAGTTAACTGTGCCAAAAAATGTTAAATATAAAGATGAGGGAAAATTAAATGTTGCTTTAAATAATAATCACAAAAATAGTAACTTTTGAGTGTGATCTAATTACATGGAAATTTTTACAATGGATAAATACTTAGTTCAACTAAAAAGGCAATTATTCTCAATATTCTTATGATTTTCCCCTAAACCAACCATAAAAAATTAATCTAGAATAAAATTATAGTAATAAAATGTCTTTAAAACTAGTCACCTGATCTAGATGTAATTGTATCACTCTCTGTGGTACAATTTATTTTATTTTATTATATATATATATATATATATATATATATATATATATATATTTTTTTTTTTTTTTTTTTAGAGAGACAGAGTCGCACTCTGTCACCCAGGCTGGAGTGAGCAACCTCGGCTCATGGCAACCTCCACCTCCTGAGTTCAAGTGATTCTCCTGGCTGAGCCTCCTGAGTAGTTGGGATTACACCTGCCCACCATCACTCCTGACTAATTTTTGTAATTTTACTAGAGACGAGGTTTTGCCATGTTGGTCAGGCTGGTCTCTAACTCCTGACCTCAGGTGATCTGCCCTCCTTGACCTCCCAAAGTGCTGGGATTACAGGTGTGAGCCACTGTGCCCAGCCTTTGATACAATTTAGTATGATTTTTTTTATCTGGGTAGAGTTTCTTTTTATTATTATAATCATAGAGATAGAAAAATATAGATGTTTATATATATATATATATATAATAGGAGAAACTTAGAGAACTTACATATACGCACATGTATTTATATATATGTATGAATACTCTGTTTAAGAGTACACATGATAATTACTTTTTCTAAGGATACAAATTGCAAATTCTTTTCAGGATATTTTATTAAACCAAATTCACTTTCTCTAAAAGAGAACTTCTGGTGTTATTTTTATTTGACTATGAAGGGAAAGCATTTCTTTTAGGAAATGATTAAAATTATTATTACTAAAATATGAATATAATATTTATTAATACTTTAATTGGCTATATGTATTAGGGAGCATTCTAATTGCTTTATATTTATTAACTATAAATTATATTAACTGATCTAAACTTCATAATAGCTCTTTGACATAAGTACTAAAAGTATCTCCATATTACAAATGATGAAACTGAAGAAGAAAGTTTAATTACTCTGTCAGTTTTTCAAAGTTGGTAAATATTTGTAAAATAATAATAATAAAGTGGCTGGTCTTTGTTCCCTGTTCCTGAGAGGAAGCCTAGAAACTCTTGAAATTTCTGTAATTATAGGTGTGTCTTTGTGATTCCCCATGAGCCACTCAGCCAATACTTAATATATCATGTTAAAAAGCTGACCCCTGGATAGTTTATGCTAAAGAGATAATTTAGGACAGTTTAAAGCCATCTCTATTTTGCTCTATTTTGATAGGTTGACTTTATTGAATAAGGAATAATGTATGCATACCACAGAGTCTAGTTTTTTGTGTTGAAAAATCATAATGTTCCTATTTTGGAGAAATTTAAAGAACTTTGAAATTCTAAGTATACACCCCCAATAGACATAGTGCTACTCCAGGCTTCATAATTATGTGGCACATATCTTTGTCTTTGAAGACCTCAGAGGAACACAACTGGTAAGAGTGACAAGAGTTAATTCACGAGGATATACTACTTTTCAGGGTTAGTTACAGAAATTCAAGAAGCACCTGTCTTCATCTGGAAATATGTTATATGCAGGGGAGGCAGCTGCTGCCTTCTCCCTTCATGAGAAATAAAGAAAAATTAACCAACAAAAAGCAAAATAAGAAAATTATAGAATCAAAAAAGTAAACTTTGAAATATATTACTATACTTTAAGAACTCATTTGCACTTGATTTCACATGAAAAAAGTCTCATGGTAAAATTTGTTAAGTCTCATTCATATAATCAAAAGGTCTAATAGCTTATATAAATTTTTTCAATAAAATGCAATATTAAATGGTTTACATTAAGTGCCTTTACTTAAGTTTAGCCAGGAGAATTGTACTGTACTGTCTTCTCTTTTCTTTCTTAAAGAGATTTATTATTTTATTGTCATTTAGTTATTACTGTGGATATATTTTCTCATGTGTTCTTGAGTTCAGTAAAATTACAATTGTTAAATAACTGAATCCCTAAATAACAATTATATAAGGCATATATGTACCTACTGTTCTCATTACTGATTTTTTTGCTAGATTACTTTAAAACGTCTATTTAAAAATTAAAAAGGCCTGCACAAGAGACAATAAAAAAAGATCACCAGAAAGAATATATGCAAAACATTTCTATGAACGTGAGTGTTTGGAGCCATTCAAGGTACTAATACAACCATTGTAAACACGCAAAAAAGTGTAGGCAACTTACAAAGATTTGAGAGGAGTTTTCATCCCAATAACATTGTTTCGCTCTTACCAAAATTAATTCAGGATAAGAATCCACATGAATCAATAGTAGGTATCCAACTTGAAATGAAGTGATTGCTTTAACGATTTCCAATACATCACATCTTATTATATTAGGACATGACAGGTTATGCTGTGCTTCATTGAGTTACATAATATCATTTTGTATATAACTCTAAGTCTATCTAATATAAGATGATGAATCAGGAAATAAAATGGCAAGGAATCATTTACTTCTAGTTCCTAAATTAGATTTTTCTGTCCACACAAAAGGGAAGCAAAGAAACCGAAATGGCTTCCAATAAGGCTTTCTCATTCATGTCAATGAGCAATAGCCAACTACTGTCCTTAGTTCACTATGGGTAGAAATGTCTGCTGTTCCTGTAAGAATTGACATAAATGAGAGAGCTTCTCTGCAAAAAGCATACATCTGGCTCTCTATCAGTTGAATGTAGCTGTAATCCTGTCAGAAGCATTCTCTCAAATTTGAGGAATCAGAATATTGCATGTAAAAATTATTATACAATCTAAGGATACCAAGGAGACTTGCTGTGATCCTATTATAGTATATTTTATATGAGGAAACAAATTTAATAGACATGTATAATAAGACTATAATAAACATCATGTAACTTGCAGAATGTGGTTCTATGTATATTCTGCAATGTGAGCATAAGATATAGCAAATTGAAAAACTTTTTTTAATTGAAAAGAGAACATGTTTTATCTAGTTTAAAAAAGACTCTAGTTTTATGAATATTTAATATGAAACTGTATTCCAACATGGTGGTAGTAAAAGTCTCATCACTAGAAAAATGTTAATTTTTATTGCTTACATAGGGAAAGAGATCATCTTAAAGGGCATGTGTCCAAAGGTCTTATAGATAACTTTGTGAGAAAGATGTGTCAGTGGATTGTGGGTGCTGAAATATTAAAAGCCCTAATATAAGTGAAAGAAAATGTGACATTTAATAAGCCCAGGAAAAGGAGGCTAGAATCAACATATTTTAATTTAACTGATCCTGTATATTTCTAATAGGCCTTCCCATACTGAACACCCATTATGTGTTAAGATTTTATCAATCTACAGAGGTAAAAAAAAAAAAAAGATAGATGGATCTCATCACGAATCCAACATAGTTACACAGAGATACAGTAGATGTTGGTAGTAAAATGCCATGATTGTGTCAACCCCTATTTAGTTTTTCTATAAGTTAGAAAAAGCTATGAACATTACATGACCAAATTTCATTTGTTGGCACAAGTTGAAAAGACAAAAAAAAAGAGAGAATCATCTGTCATAGTTTTTATGCTATAAAACATATATTTTTAATGACTTTACCACTGCTCTACAAAATATGTTTGTCATCAGATAAATGATTTATGGATTTTGATTTCTAAAATGTGTTTTTAGAATATTTAGGTACAATAAAAAAACAAAAAATACAGGTGCAGTTTGGATAACAGTAATACATCTGCTTCTCTCTTCTAGTTGGAATGTTCTAGTTTGACTAATAATTAATAAAATAACAAATAATTATACACCTTTAGGAAGATACGTTTATATTATTTTCAGCTTATAGAATAATTTTAGCTTCAGCGTTCTGGCTATACTCCAAAACAGATGATAACATTCTGTCCAGTGAAAGTCCTGCTGTGGTTTAAAAGTGATGTTAGTCTTCACTTCATTAAAATATAATTGGTAGAGAACTTTGTATTGTTCAACCTAAGTATAACATCATTTGAAAAATGGTTAAACCAAATATCCTGCCATTTGCAAAGCATCAGGTAATTCTTTTAGATATAAGACATTGGGAAAAATTTAAGGACTTATGAATATCTTAACAAAATGGGAATTTTACTGTAATGAACAATTATGATATTGAAAAAAAACAACAAGAGGTTTCAAAAATGCATTATCATATGAGATTTACTTTTCCTTCCTGATCATTTCATATTGTCTCAAAGGTGTACTAAGCTGCTGAATTACTAAAAGTTAGCTCCTCTTGCATTTTTTACCTTGTATTAAGTTTTAAAATGGATAGGTGCATCTGTTAGCTGATTCAAGTGATATAATTCGTCATCCATGTGAAGCCATCAGGGATATATTACTCGTTTGCAGAAGACAGATACTCTGTATTGAAAATCCTAGACATCACATCTAGTAACATTGCCTACTTTTTACTCTTATGCCATCTGTGCAGAAACAGAAAAATAATTTTTCTCTATATAAGTTCAGCAAGGACAATTAGCCAGATAAAAGAAAACCTGCTGGTTATTGTGTCTGAATTTTTTTTTTTTTTTTTGAGCTTTTAGTCATAGCTTGGTTTTCTTTACAGCTTATATAAGAAATTTGATTTTTGCCTTGTCTTGTCCTTGTATGTTCATTTTTAAATTTACATATTATTCTTCCTCTCTTTGTTCCTCCCTCTTTGTTCTCCCTCTCTCTCTCTCTTGTTCTCCCTCTCTCTCTCTCTTGCACTCCACCCTCAGGTTTGATAATGGTACCTAACAAAAAGGTCGCACTTAATTATTCACCTAATTGGTTTATGCATTTCCAATATTAAGAAGATTAGGAACAACAAATTCAATGAGTCATGTTACTTAGATATAAGGCTCCACAACAAATATTAAGTTATTTTCCAGAGATTGTTCTTTGTTAAACAGGCACATAGACTAAACTTGATTAAACTGTGACTTGAAAAATACACTAAACTAATGTTTGTGAGTCAAAATGAGCAAAACCAGTTTCATTGCAAATTAAAATATGAGCAACAAAAAATGTAGGAAGAATCAGTGTCAACCAAAAGTAAAACTATATTCAGTATCCTATACTCCTATACTACTATGGAAACAGAATACAGTCTTCAAATAGAAACAATGTTTCACTTTGAACATTTGCTCAAGAATGTTCCATTCCATTTGACAAAACTATTGATTGGATATTAAAATCCAATAATTGCCTCCTGTTCAATAAAATGATTGTTTGTAAATTCAATCATATTGTAAATGGGTTTGTAACATATATACATATGTTTATATATATACACATACACAAATATGTGTGTGTGTATATTTATATATATATATGATATTGGTATCAATCCAAATTAATTTAACAAAAAGCTGTGAATTAAGATGTAATCATAAGGATGAATAGTAGTTTAGGAAATAATTCTATAAGGTAGTATAAAATATGAAACAACATGGAAAAAATTTTTCTACAAACATTACAAGTTCTTGGCAAATGTAATATTCAAAATGTGATAGAATATACAAAGCAGTTAACTAACAGATGTATTAGTCTGTTTTCACACTGCTGATAAAGGTGTACTCAAGACTAGGTAATTTACAAAGGAAAGAGGTTTAATGGACTCACAGCTCCACATGGCTGTGGAGGCCTCACAATTGAGACAGAAGGAGAAAGTCGCATCTTATATTGTGGTAGACAAAACAAATTAAGAGCCAAGCAAAAAGGGTTTCAAACCCTTATAAAATCATCAGATTTTGTAAGACTTATTCACTACCATGAGAACAGTATGAGGAAACAGTCCCCATGATTCAATTACCTCCCACAACAAGTGAGAATTATGGGAGCTACAAATCAAGATGAGATTTGGGTAGGGACGCAGCTAAACTATATCATTCTCCCCCGACCCCTCCCAAATCTCATGTCCTCACATTTCAAAACCAACCATGCCTTCCCAACAGTCCCCCAGAGTGTTAACTCATTTCAGCATT
The DNA here is from genome assembly GCF_002776525.5 of Piliocolobus tephrosceles. Lineage (NCBI taxonomy): Eukaryota > Metazoa > Chordata > Mammalia > Primates > Cercopithecidae > Piliocolobus > Piliocolobus tephrosceles. The sequence continues at coordinate 3,687,339 of NC_045435.1, read as the reverse complement.
AACTTAAAGGTCCACAGTCCAAAGTCTCATCTGAGACAAGGCAAGTCCCTTCTGCCTATGAGCCTGTCAAATCAAAAGCAAGTTAATTACTTTCTATACACAATGTGGGTACAGGCATTGGGTAAATACACCCACTCCAAATGGGAAAAATTGTCCAAAGCAAAGGGGCTACAGGCCCCATGCAAGTCCAAAATCCAATGGGGCAGTCAAATATTACAACTCCAAAATGATCTCCTTTAATTCTATCTCTCAATTCCATGTCACACTGATGCAAAAAGGGGGTTCCCACAGTCTTGGGCAGCTCAGACTCTGTGGCTTTGCAGGATACTGCTTCTTTCCTGGCTGCTTTCATGGACCAACATTGAGTGTCTGTGGCTTTTCCAGGTTCATGGTGCAGGCTCTTGGTGGATCTACCATTCTGAAGTCTGGATGACAGTGGCCCTCTTCTCACAATTCCACTGGGCAGTGTTTCAGTTGGGATTCTGTGTGACAGATTCAATCCCACATTTCTCTTTTGCACTGCCCTAACAGAGGTTCTCCATTAGGGCCCCCGAATCTGCAGCAGACTTCTGTCTGGACATCCAGGGATTTCCATACATTCTGAAATCTAGGCAGAGATTCCCAAGCCTCAATTTTTGACTTTTATGTACCCAAAGACTCAACACCACGTGGAAGCTGCAGAGGCTTGGGGTTTGCACAGCCAGAGCTGTACCTGGTCCCTTTTAGCCATGGCTAGAGCAGCTGGGATGCAGGACAACAACTCCCTAGGCTGCACACAGCAGGAGATCCTTGGTCCTGGCCCAAGAAACCACTTCTTCGTCCTAGGCCTCCTGGGCTGTGATGGGAGCGGCTGCTGCAAAGGTCTCTGACATGCCCTGGACACATTTTTTCCATTGTCGTGGAGATTAACATTTGGCTCCTTGTTGGTTATGCAAATTTCTAAAGTCAGCTTGTATTTCTTCTCAGAAAATGGGTTTTTCTTTTCTATTGCATTGTCAGCCTGCAAATTTTCTGAACTTTTATGCTTTTTCCCCTTTTAAACTGAATGGTTTTAACAGCACCCAAGTCACCCCTTGAATGCTTTGCTTGTTAGAAATTTCTTCTGCCAGTCTCTTTGCTAAAACATAGCAAAAGTAATTTTTACTCTAGTTCACAACAAGTTCCTCATCTCCATCTGAGACCACCTCAGTCTGGATTTCAATGTCCAGATCATTATCAGCATTTTTGTCAAAGCCATTCAACAAGTCTCTAGAAAGTTCCAAACTTTCCCACATTTCCCTGTCTTCTTCTGAGCCCTCCAAACTGTTTCAACCTCTGCCTGTTATCCAGTTCCAAAGTTATTTCCACATTTTGGGTATCTTATCAGCAACACCCCACTCCTGGTACCAATGTACTGCATTATTCTGTTTTCAAAGTGCTGATAAAGACATACCCGAGTCTGAGTAATTTATAAAGAAAAGAAGTTTGAAAGACTCATAGATCTATGTGGGTAGGGAGGCCTCATGATCATGGCAGAAGGCGAAAGTCACGTCTTTTTTTTTTTTTTTTTTTTTTTTGAGACGGAGTCTCGCTCTGTCGCCCGGACTGGAGTGCAGTGGCCGGATCTCAGCTAACTGCAAGCTCCGCCTCCCGGGTTTACGCCATTCTCCTGCCTCAGCCTCCCAAGTAGCTGGGACTACAGGCGCCCGCCACCTCGCCCGGCTAGTTTTTGTATTTTTAGTAGAGACGGCATGACAACAGACAAAAGAGAATAAGAGCCGAGTGAATGAGGTTTCCCTTTATAAAACCATCAGATCTTGTGAGACTTTTTCACTGCCACAAGAACAGTATCGGGTAAACTGCCCCTTGATTCAAATATCTCCTACCAGGTCCCTCACACAACATGTGGGACTTACGGGAGCTACAATTTCAAGATGAGATTTAGGTGGAGACACAGTCAAACCATATCAGCAGGGTGTTTTTAGAAAGAAAATATAATATATTTTTTAAATTAACAAGGAAGTTATCAAATCAATGGATATTTCCTTTTTCTTAGTAATGTTTCATTGGAACATGGGGTTTCTTAGAAGCTTAAGTTTTCTTACTCAAAACATTTAAAATCAAATATCATGAGTTTTTGTTTTGACCAAGGACAAAACAGAAAGAAAAGTACAAAATCTACATAGATCTTACTTTTAGTACACAAAGTAATTTCTACCTAATTCCCACAATAAATCAGGGATACATGTGTTAGACAAAACAAAAAGAAGCTAGGTATCACAAAATCATAAACACTAATTGATATTAAAACATAGCTTTTGTTCCGGTAAACATGCTATTTTAAAGGCAGCTTTCTTCTTTAACTTGGGTGGTTCCCTTTAAAAATATTTGAATGTAAGCGAAAACAAAATGATCCATGTAATTACAAATTTTTATCATCATCTTTACTCTATTTGTATAAATCCCAAAGTAGACCTGAAATAAGAGTAGATGTCTACATAACAATCAGAAATGCTGTGGTATACTTTTATCCACTGTCACTCAGGCTAATTAAATTTTTATTTCTAATAATCATTAAGTTATACATTTATACAAAGAGATACATTATAAAATTTTAAGTATATCATAATTATTGACAGTGGGGCAGACAAGTAGTACACATAAGTAAAAAATCAATTATAATGAATCACAGATATTACGGAAATTTGAGATTGTCATGTGAGAAAGGAAATGTTTGAAGCAGGACTATGTGATCCCTCTTTACCTGTGGGGACACTGCACAAAAGAAAAAAAAGATAGATCTGGTCCAATCCCTTTGCAAACATACTAAAAACAGTCTTCCTGGTAAACATACATATATGGCATTTAGTGGTGGCAGAATTCTTATATTTGTAATGTTTTTGCAATATGTACCTAGCCTGTTAGGGACTGCTTGTAGAAAATAAACATCACATTTTAGGATTTATTGTGTAGCTGCTTATAAAATATGAAATAAACTATGTAATTATCAGCATGTAAGTTGTAAATATTTCATGAAAAATACAGTTCCCTTTTGTGTAAATGATGTTCTGCGTGCATCCCTTAGGGATCATGTATGCTAAAACCAAACCAGAAGACCTCCTAATACAACAAGAAATAACCTGAGGAGCAATGATGATAGTTCTGTACCTCATGCTTTGTGTATGGATCACAACTACTGTTATCTCTTCAATTTTGAAATTGTTAGTCAGCTCTGGTACTGGTGAATAGCTCCAGTTTTTGTGGGATTTAACAATCCGAGGTTCTGAGTTTTCTCAGGTTGGCAATTTGGCTTGAAGGAGGGAATTACAGCTTCAATTTGAAGCTACTTGAGAAAAGCAATTACACTGTATTTACATAGATTGTATATTTTTGGGGATTGTAATTGGAGGATTAATGGAGATTATAAGATTTAATACTCCAAATCCATATAGTTTTCAGCACTATCATTGTAGTGCAAATAGTGAAAAAGCCTAAGAGAGTAATTCTTTTGTGTAAACAGGTACATATCAATACTTTAGAAGAAGAGATGAGACTTTATTGACAGTACTTTTTCATTTCCTGTGCCATTTTATCTAGTTTAGTAGGTCACTAGTTGGGCCAATGAAGGATATTCAGCAAATAAATGACAGATATGAGTTGATTTGTTTAATGAATATGTCCTGTCCCTCATGGAGAAAATAAATTAGAGAAGAATATAAACATAGGCAAGGAGAATAGCTGGCAGGGGTCAAGGTGAGGACTAACTTATGGATGAGAAAATTGATATGAGATTTATATACAAATATGTTTCAGAGGTGCAGAAATATTGTGAAGGGATTGGCAAGCTGTTGGATGTTGAGATTATGAATAAGGGTAAAGCTCAGGATGAATGTGGGTGTTTATTTTTCATAAGTAATATTTGTAGACAAGAGAGAAAATAATTATAAGAGTTCTAGAATGCCATATATTTTTTGTTTTCTTTCATGCATTTTATTGGTATGGAGAATGGAAGGAGGGAGTTAGAAGATCTATCCTCCATCTTAAGGAGCTAGTCAATATGAATGGCTCTTAGATATAAATATTCACTTGACTTGTTGACATCAAGCTTCTCTTTAGCTACATCATAGATACTGTCAGCAACCCAGTGGAATATGAGCTCTTCTGAAGCTATACCAATCACTTCGTCTACTGGAAAATGCCTGAAAAAGTAAGCATGTATGAGAACCTGGAGCATAAGGACAGGACACATCACCCTGAAAAGTCAGAGGAAACTCAGATGACAAATACAATTCCAAAAAACATGACACTTTAATATAAATAAAAGGAACAGGAAACAGGGAGGACTCAGATGGGGTTTTACAGCTTAACACTTTTTGAAAGCACAGACAATAGTACCAAAGGAGAGATGGAGGCCTGGTGAAACATGAACCACCCCTTTCCCTGCCCACTGGAGAGAGAGAGGGGCACGCTGCAGAGAGATAGGGCTCTTGTAGGTGGAAAATTCCTCCCTCAGGTGTAGCCAGTCACATACTGGAGACAGGGAAGAAAACAGTGATGCCGGAAAGGAAAAAGTTCTTATATTTGGTAGGGAGTGGGGACAAGCTGAAGCTGTATTGCTGCTGTATATGTCTCTCTGGGCCAGTCTGGGGGACCTTCCTCCCGTAGATCAAATGTGTACAAGGTGGGGACCTGAGCAGTTCACTGATCATTCTTAGTCTTGCTAATAGGTTCATCACTGTGGTCAGCAGAGAGGGTTAAGTCTAGGAGGTTAACAAATAGAGTGGAGGACCTCACACCCAAGGTTTCTCTCACTGTGACTTTGGTAGTTGTCTGCTTGAGAGATGTCCTCTACATTGACTTGCTGGCTCACCGTAGCCAACTTTCTTCTCCTACCTTGACTTCTGTTTCCTCATCTGCGAAGGCTTTGTCTAACTGATTACAGCTCAGACGGGGAAACCCAACCCTATAGGCACGTGGCAATGATGACGTTTTTCAAGAAGAAAACTGTGAGCTGCTCCTGGATGATTGCTCTAGCAGCAACACATCACGATCCCCTGGCTAAGTGCTGTGTCCAACTCCTTGTCTTGTCCTTGCTGCCCTGACCCCCATCACCGCCCAGGCTGTTGTTGCACAAGTCAAGGGAGAATAAGATGCTGGCTCAACCTTAGCACTTTGCCACTGCCCACCACATTCAGAAGGCCATTAGAGTGGGGCAGGTGCCTAGGTAGGAGTCATCACTGTGGGAGCTGTTTGTGGCTAGAGGCTAGGGATGCAGGTGAGGATGCAGGTGAGGGTTTGGTGTGAGACAAGGGTGAGTGTAGGTAAGCACTTCTTTAGTAAGGCCCTATAGACAGTGCATGTGCAGGCCGGTGGGGTTGAAGAGGTAGGTGATGGAGCTGGACTTGGCCAGTGGAAACAGGAGGAACTCCCAAGCCTGTGTCTGGATTTTCAGGCTCCTCCTCCTCCTCTCCATACATGGTTCCTGTTTTCACTGGCTGCTGCTGCCCATTCAGCCTGCCCACTCTACCTTCAGGAGTAGAAGTCAAAGATCATGACATTGGCCCAGGATCTGTGGCCATGCCCACAGATAATTGGGCCTCAGTGAAGAACCACATGGGGATCAGGTCATCTTTGTGTTCTGTCACCATGTAGTGACGGTCAAAGACCCAGCATTCATGAAACAGGTCTCTCAGAATACCACTTTATGAATCCAACAGGAGTAGACAGTTAATACCCAGCGTCCACTGTGGTTGATACTGGCTAAGTGTTAGCTATTGGCTAGACAGCAAACTTGTTCTGTGGGCCTCACCCACCACCCACATGACCAGTGGGTTGCAAGAGTCTTCTTTGGGCAGCATGGATAGCAAAGCCTTGGTCCTGCCGCTCTAGGCTATAGAGCAGGGCCTGAGGTACATTGTGGCTGATCTGGTGCAGTATAGGTGGCCACTGGCCTGTGATGCCAAGAACAGACTTTTTAACTCAGCTGCTGCTTGACATATGTCATGTAGGTCTTGGAATTATCCATCTCTCATTGAATGTCTTGCTTGTGTCCTAGAGGAGACCTAGATACTGTGCCTGGCAGCTGGGAACCTCACTGGCATGGAGATGGTCTCTTGACAGCAGTGACCTGATTCAAGTCTTGGCAGTGGTCTGGGTTTCCTTATAGATTACATAAATGATGCAAAAATACACAGATGACTTCCTTTAAAATCAAACACAATTAACGAGAAACACTAGAATGAGAATGTCTATATGCCTTTACTCATAGATTATAAATGAAGATATTAACAACAGGTGAAATAAAAAAAATCATATTCATGAATAATATGCCAATGTTAAAGGTAAGAAAGTCACAACAAACATAGAACGTAAGATTAAAAATTTTGTTCAGATATTTATAAGATAAAAAATAATCAAAATTATGAAAGATAATACACAACAAATAGAGTGGAGGACCTCACACCTGAGGTTTCTCTCCACTGTGGCTTCTATAGTTGCCTGGTTAGGAGATGTCCTCCTCATTGACTTGAGAAGGAAGAAAGAATTAAAAAGACTTCAGTATGTAGATCAAAGTGCCATGTTTCCAAAATATTTATGAATTAAACTATATTGGCTTCCTATTGCTGCTGTAAAGATTACCACAAACATAGTGTCTTAAAACAGCACAGATTTACGACCCTACATATCTGAAGTTCAGAAGTCCTAATATCATGGGGTCATCAGAGCTGTGTTTCTTCTGTGGGCTCAGGGGGAAAATTCATTCCCAGAACTTTCATGGGTTCTAGGGCTGCCTACATTTCTTAGCACATAGCCCTTTCCTCAGACTTCACAGACAGCAGGGTAACACATTCAAATATCTCTCACTCTCTGATTCTGATTCTTCTCCTTCTCTCATTTATAAACACCTTTGTGAATACATTGGCCCACTTGAATAATCCATTTAAATAATCTCCCCAGCCCCAAATCTTTAGCTTAATCACGTTTGTAAAGTACTTTTTCCTGTATAAGGTAATACATTCACAGATTTCAGGGATGAAGGTGTGGAAGTCTTTGGGGGTCTATTATTCCGTCTACCTTCTGAAGTAATATTTATGCTCCAGTTAGCAACAATTTTAAATAAAGACATGCTAGAATGAAAAATTTATCCTTATTCATGTAGAAAAATAAAGCTTTACTAAGAGAAACAAATAGACTTGTTTCAGGTGTTTCACCTGTAGTAATAAATATCCAAAGATAGCAGAGATGTGTAAGCAATATTATCAGGGGAACCCGCCCCCAATATTTCAACATAGGTTCTTTCTATTTTCCCTAATTATCAGCCAGTCTGAGAAGGAAAGAGAAAGGGTACAACGAGAGGAATTTTACAGCTAGGCTGCCGGGGGAGACATCACATATCAGTACGTCCGTGGTGCCCACCTCAGCCACAAAGCCAGTAGGCTTTTATTAAGGACTTCAAAAGGAAAGAGGTATATGAACAGGCAGGAGGTCACAAAGATCACATGCTTCAAAGGGCAATAAAGATCACAAGGCAAAGGGCAAAATTATAATTACTGATGAGGGTCTATGTTCAGCTGTGCGTGTATTATCTTGATAAACATCTTAAACAACAGAAAACAGGGTTCCAGAGCAGAGAACTGGTCTGACCTCAAATTCACCAGGGTCGAGTATTCCCCACCCTAGTGAGCCTGAGGGTACTGCAGGAGACCAGGATATATTTCAATCCTTATCTCAATCACTTAAGACAGACATTCCCAGAGCAGCCATTTATAGACCTCCCCCAAGGAATGCAATTATTTTCCTTGGGTCTTAATATTATATTCTTTGCTAGGAAAATAATTTAGCGATATCTCTCCTACATGCACGTCCATTTATAGGCTCTCTGCAAGAAGTAATATATGGCTCTATTCTGCTCCACCCCACAGGCAGTCAGCTCTTATGGTTGTCTTCCCTTGTTCCCTGAAAATCGCTGTTATTCTGTTCTTTTTCAAGGTGCACTGATTTCATATTGTTCAAACACACATGTTTTACAATCAATTTGTACGATAGTGGTCCTGAGGTGACATACATTCTCAGCTTATGAAAATAACAGGATTAAGAGATTAAAGTAAAGACAGGCATAAGAAAGTGTAAGAGTATTATTTGGGAACTGATAAAGGTCCAAGAAATCTTCACAATTTATGTTCAGAGATTTCAGTAAAGACAGGCGTAAGAAATAATGAAAGTATTAATTTGGGGAACTGATAAATGTTCATGAAATCTTCACAAATTATGTTCCTCTGCCGCGGCTCCAGCTGGTCCCTCTGTTTGGGGTCCCTGACTTCCTGCAACACAATATTTTGAAGATTTATCTCAAAATTTGAAAATAAGTGTACTTCTGGAAATGATTTTAAAAATTATCCATTCTGCCAAACAAAACACTATTTAAAGTGTTCTACTTCACTCTTAAATTACAATTTCAAGAATGAAATAATATAGTCATAAGTAATATTATCTTCACTAAATATTTAAATGGTATAAATCAGAATGTTATATGTAAAAAGATACAATTTAATGGTCAAAAAATGAACATATAGTAAAAACACTGTGAAGATAGTGACTCTATTTATAGCAGTTATATGAAGATATAACAATTATGAATCTTTTTATGCTGAATCACATGATATAAAAAACATAAACATAAACTGTATTTGTCAATGATATGATTATCTATTTAAAAACCTTATGACAATCAGCAAAACAATATATAGTATTAATGCACTTATAAGTATGCAAAAAATAAACATTTTCTTATTTATCTGTAACAAAAATTTAAAATCTTATAAAAATATATTTAGAATAGCCATGGGGGGGGGGGGGGAAGTGCTAATAAACTAAAAATAACTTTAAGAGAACATTTTAAGATTTAAAAGTTGCCGGGCGCGGTGGCTCAAGCCTGTAATCCCAGCACTTTGGGAGGCCGAGACGGGTGGATCACGAGGTCAGGAGATCGAGACCATCCTGGCTAACACGGTGAAACCCCGTCTCTACTAAAAATACAAAAAACTAGCCGGGCGAGATGGCGGGCGCCTGTAGTCCCAGCTACTCGGGAGGCTGAGGCAGAAGAATGGCGTAAACCCGGGAGGCGGAGCTTGCAGTGAGCTGAGATCTGGCCACTGCACTCCAGCCCGGGCGACAGAGCAAGACTCTGTCTCAAAAAAAAAAAAAAAAAAAAAAAAAAAGATTTAAAAGTTATTTGAATAAACTGAAAGATAAAAATGAGTAATAATTTTAAAGCTATACTTACTTTAAGGATAAATGTGTAAATACTATGGCAAAATTTAAAATCCCAAAGGAATTAACTAAGAAATTCACAAAATTAATAAAGTGTGCCAGAAAGTTTGCCAAATAGAAAATAACCAGTGTAAAAATAATTTTCATGCATATATAGAAAAGTAACTAGGTATAAATCATAACTGAAAAAAAAAATTATTTCAAGAAACGCAGTAAAACAGTTTGTCCAGGAAACAAGGGTGATAGTTATTCTTTCAGAGGAAAATAATTATGTAAAGGATGATGGTGGATTAAATTGCAAAAAGCAGATACTTCTTTTCTTCTTCTATTGAAATTATACTTGGAAGGTAAAATAATGTGCTCCAATTTTCATTTCCAAATAAGATGGAGTGCTTTGGGCAGACCAATCAAATTATATATGAGAACATCTAGAAAACTACATAAACTACAAAATTCATTTAGGTAAGTGCCCGGAACTAGGACTCTATACACAACAAAATAGACTCTTCCAGAAAAAATTAAAATAGTAGGTATAAACAAATACCAATTATCAGAAATAATTATTTTAATATTGGGTTATAAAGTATTTGCAAATGAACATAATCCAAAATGAAAGAAGGAGTAAAATATTGTTAATTTAATTTAATTAATTTATTTATTTAGAGACAGAGTCTCACTCTGTCACCAGGCTGGAGTTTAGTAGCACAATCTCAGCTCACTGCAACCTCTGCCTCCTGGGTTCAAGCAGTTCTCCTGCCTCAGCCTCTGGGTAGCTGGACTACAGGTGCGTGCCACCACACCCAGCTAATTTTTGTATTTTCAGTAGAGACAGGGTTTCACCGTGTTAGCCAGGATGGCCTTGATCTCTTGACCTTGAGATCCACCCACCTTGGCCTCCCAAAGTCCTGGGATTACAGGCATGAGCCAGCATGCCCAGTTGCAGGAAAATATTTTTAAATGCTCTGAAGTTCTAGCATAATCTGAGCAGCTAAAATAAACATTTTTATCATATAGTAATAAGGCAAGTATCAAACTATCACTTTTAAGGTAATCACTAGATAAAGAGTAAAATATAATTTAAAAATTAATAAAGGAAAAATGTAAAATATATGATTAATCCTAATTAAACCAAGTAAAAAGATGAAAGAAGCTATGTAACTTAATAGATCAACTATAGTGGTTTAGTAACACTAGATGAAGTAGAATATTAGTCAAAATAGAATCTGGACAATGTAGTACATAAGGCAAGAAATACTACTACAAATAAAGAGGGATATTTCACAATGATAGCAAACAATGTATCAGGAAGATTTTAGTCCAATATTCACCCCAATAGCATAGTTTTCAAAATTTATTTTTCTAATTAAAGAAAATGAAAAGAAATAGACCAATTCACAGCCATATTAGAAGACATAAATACTACTTTCTCAAATGTTTATTAAATGAGTAGCAAAACTAAACTGTAAATAGAATGAAAAAAAAACTAAATAGGCATTCCTAAACAGAAAAAAAAAAAAAATTAAACTGCTTCATTTCCAGAATAAAACTAACATATTCAAGTGCATATATAAAAAACTACATATATTATTGTGTTTTATTATATATAGTTTAATTTTACTTTATTATATATAATAAATTATAGATATATACTTTAGTATAAGGAATTGGCTCATACATTTGTGGAGGCTGAGAAGTCCTATGATTTGCTGCCTGCAACTTGGATAGCCAGAAGAAGAGGTGGTGTAGTCCTAGTCTGAGTTTGAAGACTGAGGTGTGAATTTGAAATATTTTATATATATACACACATAATATTTCAATTATTTGATTATTTAATATATTTGAAATATATATTTATATATAATATATAAAATATTTATATATTATATATAATATATAAAATATTTATATATTTATAAAATGTTTCAAATATATATATCTTATTGCTCCTACTTCTTTGAAGAACTCTAATCTACCAACCAAGAATTTAATCTATGTCTCTATTCATCCAAAGCCTAACAAAAGCTGAGAACTTTCTAAAATATAGAAAGAAGAATTTATCAGATTAAATTGAAGACACAGATGAGGCTACATCCTAAGAAACAAGTGTTAATTGCAGTAATTTCCAGATTGGTTCTAAGAAGTGTTAACATTCATCCACAATCTCTCTTTCTCTCTCCAAGAGGACTCAACATCAGCAATGATTTGTGTTCTTAGGTTAATTGCCAAGGCAATTCACTAAAGAAAGTGAGCACCTGTCCTGCTGGGTCATGAGTGGGAAGTGAGCAGCATGCGAAGCAATTCTCAAAGAGGATAAAGCAAAACTGAAAAGGCAGTCCTAAGTAGAAATATTTTAAAACGCTCACTTTCAGAGTAAAGCTCCTTAAATATGGCAAATATCGATCCCCCAACTAACCTGTCTGTAAGAAATCCTGCTATTGATAGCTCCTGAATCCTTTTCACTGAATCCTTCTTGAGTCTGCTTATTCAAGGGTTCTCAGAGATTCACAATAAATCATGCAGATGGCTTATTCCAGTAGAGGACTTTATTCATGTACATGAAGGAAGTAGGGAAATCAAGGTAACCAAGATAAAAAAACCAAACAAGTTACTTCAGAGGAAACAGAGGTAATTCTAAAAAACGGAAGAGAGCTTAAAAGCAAAATTCATCAGACAGAGATGTGAAAGAGATAAAGTGTTTCCAACACCAAGAGTAGTCTAGAAAAGAAAGTGAATAATTTGATGATAGCAAAAAAAAAAAAAAAAAAAGTTATGAGAACATATTGCCATTAAAAATTTTTGTGATATAAATGTATGCATAAATAAATCGGCCGGGCGCGGTGGCTCAAGCCTGTAATCCTAGCACTTTGGGAGGCCGAGACGGGCGGATCACGAGGTCAGGAGATCGAGACCATCCTGGCTAACACGGTGAAACCCCGTCTCTACCAAAAAATACAAAAAACTAGCCGGGCGATTTGGCGGGCGCCTGTAGTCCCAGCTACTCGGGAGGCTGAGGCAGGAGAATGGCGTAAACCCGGGAGGCGGAGCTTGCAGTGAGCTGAGATCCGGCCACTGCACTCCAGCCTGGGCAGGGGACTCCGTCTCAAAAAAATAAATAAATAAATAAATTAATTAATTAATTAAAATGTGATTGGTCTGAACTTTCTATTAACTGACTGGGTAAAACAGACGTCAGTGACCAGACAGGCATGTCTGAAAAATTTGTTTTCTTCTCCTGACTCACTAGCATTTGTATTCCTTTATCTGGGAATGTAGGCATAACTTTGAGTTACATGTATTTTTATGTTTAGCCTTTCATCTTCCACTCTGAGCTCTATGCCTTGGAAGTGACCAATAATTTTCATTTCAACTATGTTCTTTTCAAAGAATCCCTATTTTTTATTGTAACTTTTATTTTAGGTTAAGGGGTGCAGATGTAGATGCAGAGATTTGTTCTATAGATAAACTGTGTGTTGTATGGGTTTGGCCTACAGATTTTTCTGTACACCAAAAAAGCCTTGAATTGATATCCTCTATGTATACATTCCAATGTGCTTAGTACCTTCTTAAACAACTGGAGAGATGATAGATTTAACATTTTCTTGAGATTATTCATAATTTTTGAGTGCCTTCAGGCTAGAAAGGAGGATGTCTTTAGTCCCTAAGTAGAAAAAGAAGAGGTTATATGTATATGAAATGATGTATATGTATATAAAATATATAGAGACCTATTTTATATATATAATCTCTCTATATATACACACACACACGTGCACACACACACATATATATATAAGTGTATATATGTATATATAAATTGCAAGGGCATGATTTTAAAAGGCAGTATGTATGTACTCACTAGTAAATATTATTATATTATTATATTATTGTTGTTTGCTTCACTGAGGCACAATTTTAGCCCACTTAGGATCTTATCTTTCAGGTAGTAAGCATAGTATCTTATAGATAGGTATCTTTTCTGATCCTCTCCCTCCTCCTGCCCTCCACTCTCAAGTAAGCCCCACTCTCTGTTGTTTCCCTCTTTGTGCCCAAGTGTTCTTGTTGTTTAGCTCCCACTTATAAGTGAAAACATGTGGTATTTGGTTTTCTGTTCCTGCGTTAGTTTGCTTAGGATAACAGCCTCCAGCTCACGCTTTTTTTTTTATAGCTACCTAGTATTCCATTGTGTATATGTACCTCATTTTCTTTATCTAGTCTATCATTGATGAGCATTTAGGTTGATTCCATGTCTTTGCTGTTGCAAATAGTGCTGCAGTGGATATTTGTGTGCGTGTGTCTTTATGGTAGAGCTATTTATATTATTTTGGGCATATACCCAGATATGGGACTGCTGAATTGAATGGTAATTCTGGAATAAATTTTTTGAGGAATTGCCACACTGCTTTCCACAATAGCTGAACTAACACTCCCACCAGCGGTGTATAAACATTCTCTTTTCTCCACAACCACGCCAGCATCTGTTTTTTGTTTTATTTTGTTTTTGTTTTGTTGTTGTTGTTGTTTTTACCTTTTAATAATAGCCATTCTGACTGTTGTGAAATGGTATCTAATTATAGATTTGATGTGTATTTATCTAGTGATATAAGTTGCTTATAGATTCTGGATATTAGACGTTTGTCAGATGCATAATTTGTAAATTTTTTCTTCCACTTTGTAGGGTGTTTGATTACTCTGTGGATAGTTTCCTTTGCTGTGAAGAAGCTCTTTAGTTTAATTAGGTCCCATTTGTGAAGTTTTCTTCTTCTTCCAATTGTTTTTGGTGTGTTCATCATGAAATCTTTGCCAACATCGCATGTCCAGAATGGTATTTCCTAGGATATCCTAGGATATCTTCCAGGGTTTCTATAGTTTTATGGTTTCACACTTAAGTGTTTAATTCATCTTGAGGTTGATTTTTGTATACAGAATCCCTAATTGTGTTTTTCCCGTTAGTGACCTTTCTAGTTACTGTGTAACTGCTTTCACTATCTTTCTTACATAATGCATTTGCCCACCTATGAGAATCATGTTTTTAAATTCTGTCTGATTTTGAAAGAAAGAAACATGGCAGTTATGCTCACTTTCCTTATCTTTAGTGTCAAGCTTACTTCCCATAACCTCTGCAGGAGATGTTCTTATAACATCAGTGTTATATTGCAGTCTGCTTAGCGTCTGTATTAGTCCGTGTTCATGCTTCTAATAAAGACATACCCAAGATTGGGTAATTTATAAAGACAAAGAGGTTTAATGGACTCAGTTCCCTGTGGCTGGGGAGGATTCACAATCATGGTGGAAGGTGAAAGGCAAGTCTAAAATGGCTGCAGACCAGAGAGAATGAGAGAATCAAGCAAAAGGGCTTTCCCCTTATAAACCCAGCAGATCTCATGAGACTTACTCTCTAGCATGAGAACAGCATGAGGGAAACCGCCCCCATGATTCAATTATCATTCACTAGGTCCCTCCCACAACACATGGGAATTATGCGAGCTACAATTCAAGATGAGATTTAGTGGGGACACAGCCAAACCATATCAGAGTCTATTTCACAACTGAACAAATAGTAGCCCAGTTCAAGTGGCATGTCTGTGAACACAAAGCTATTTTATTGCATAATCAGAATTTATAATTCAGATGTGGTTTATAATTTAGTGCTTCTCCCCATACTACATAGTTAATTAGTTAATTTTCTCATTATTCAGGTGAAGAAGCAACTTAAGAAAGATTAACTGCTTTGCTAAAGTTTATGCCATGAGTTTTTATCAGTTAAGGGGGTAGAATCTGTTTTGAACACCCAAAATGATAAATCTCCTATTTTATTATATTAATACACATTTAATTTATCATTTCTTGTCTTGTTTTTGTCCCCTCACCACGTAATACAGTTTAGAAGAGTAATGTTTGTGAAATATTGAATGTACATACTTAAAAATTAATTAATTTAAAAAATTTAAACAGAACTATAAGATAATTTTACCAACATTTTGATATGCCAAATGTGTGAATTATTTGGATTGTTAAAATGCTATTTATGCTCTTCAAAAAGTACTAATTAAATCTTATTTTTGGAGATGTATATTTGATTATTAATCTATCTTTTGTGTATATAAGTGGCACTGTTTCAAAGACCATGCAAATATTAATTTATTTACTCCTTATAACCTCCTTGTGATGTAGGCAGCACTATTATGTTCAAAATACAGAAAAAGAAACTGATACAAAGACAGGCTGGTTAATCTCCCAAAATGATAAGCTAATAATTAGAAGAGCAAGGATTTAATGATAGGCTGTTTAACTTTCAAAACTTTCAAATTTCTACTCTTTTTACTTTTTTTTTTTTTTTTTTTTTTTTTTGAGATGGAGTTTCACTCTTGTTGCCCAGGCTGGAGTGCAATGGCACCATCTCGGCTCACTGCAACCTCTGCCTCCAGGGTTCAAGCAATTCTCTTGCCTCAGCCTCCCGAGTAGCTGGGATTACAGGCGCCTGCCACCACGCCCAGCTAATTTTTCTGTTTTTAGTAGAGACAGGGTCTCGCCATGTTGGCCAGGCTGGTCTTGAACTCCTGACCTCGGGTGATCCACCCACCTCGGCCTCCCAAAGTGCTGGGATTAGAGGCGTGAGCCACCGTGCCAGGCCCCAAATTTCTACTCTTAAGAAGTATGTTATATTGCCTCCCAACTATGAATAAAAACCATAAACGTGTAGAAAAACTGTTTCAAGTCTTTTAGCTTACTTTACAAATATCTTGACAGGAGAAAATGCAAGCAATGAACGTAATCTTATTTTAGTATTACCATCAGTACAATATCATAAGAAGAATGACTTGAAATAAAAAGTTAAACTCAATGTAACACAAGCTATTGAGAATGAATGAAGTAAGAACTATTTGATTCTATTATCAATGCTAGGTCCTTTGTTTTATTAATACAAATAGACAAAGAAACTCTCCACTAAGGTAAAGCCTTGAATTAATATCCTATATGTAAACATTCCATTATGCTTAATATGTTCTTCAAGAACTGAAGAGATGATAGATTTAACATTGTCTTGAGATTATTTATCATTTTTGAGTGACTTAGGCTAGAAAGGAGGATGTCTTTAGCTCCTAAGTAGACAAGAAAGAGGTTGAATATGTACAAAATCACTTTATAAAGATTGCAAGGACATTATTTTAATTGGCAGTAAATAAGTACTCATTAGTAAATCTTATATTATATTCTTGTTGTTTGCTTACTCAAGGCACATTTCTAGCCCATTCAGGACCTTACAATTTTTTTGCAGAACTAAGACTAATATATATCAGTCCTAGACTGATATAGGCAGATTATACCTTACTGATTATTGGAGGTGAGGAATAAAAATTGATCTTAAAGGACGGTGATACATAACTCGGCAGAAACATGGAGAAGAAGACCACGGTTTTCAAGAAAGGACAATAATGAAGACATAGGGATATGTACATTAGGTAAAGAGGCAGGTAATAAATATTATAGACTTTGTAGACCACATAGAGCCTCTGTCATATGCTTTTTCTTCTTTTTCTCCCAAGTCATATAAAAATGTTTTTAAAAATACATTCTTAGCTGGAGGAGTACACATAAATAGTCAATGAACTAGATCTGGGCAGTGGCCCCCGGTGTGCCAATACCTTATTTAAATGACTATGGAATTCTGCCTGACTAGATTGGAAATTTAATAGTGGATAATAATGGCAGAGAAATGTGTAAAGAATAGATGAGATCAGATTATTAAAAATATTGAAAGCCACAATGAAGCATTGAACTTGGATGAGATTCTTTTTCTCTAAACATAAAGGTGAAAGTATTTATCCTCCAATTCATTTAAGATTACTTTAGCATTAAGCCAAATAGTTCTCATTTGACCCAAGGAAATCAAATGAAGGATGTTTTAATTAAAGGGGAACATTAAATCAAGTTTTGTTTTATCTCTTATTGAGTAGAGCCAAAATGTTTTTAAAAATTTCTATTTCCTTTGAAGGTGTACCTTTTAATGACATACAATGATTGCTGGTGTTAATATTCTGACCTTGTATGTTCTGATGCACAAACTAAATGAAGACCATATGTGGTGGTTTTCTTTGGAGATGATGTGTATTTTTGTACTTGTGAAATCAAGGGGACTGTTATTGAAACTCAACTCCTAAATTTTCTATTTGCTCACAGCTGGGGTGTCCCTGGGTCCTGGGAAGCAAAAAGAACATGCTTAGTGTTAGAGTTTCCCAGTCGAATTTCTAGAAACTTGAAAAGTTCCTGTATCCTGACAGCATCTTTATTACCTGTACTTGAGAAATCTCTAGATGATATCTTTTATATATATATATAAAAACATATATAAATATATATACATAAATATATATAAATACATATATAGAGAGAAAGGTATATAGAGAGACATATATAGAAAATATAATAATTACTATAAATAATTATTTTATATTTTTAAAAGTTAGCGATATGGATTTAAAGGTGCTAATTACTGAAGTGAGAATTACAGGACAGTGAACAGTGAACAAGTCCAGAAAATGAGATACTAGGATGTGTTAAAATACGTAGAAAAAAAAGAAATTGGCCAAAATGTGGAAATTAGATTTTGATTATATAAATACAAATTAAATTTCTTATTTGTGAAATACAACCAGTGTGAAATAATTGTTTTTAAAGTCATATAATTTCTTGAAGTTCAAAGAATGATACACTTTTCTTCATCTCTGTGAATTTTTAATTCTCAGTTATTCTAGTTGCCTGGATGCAGGGTAGAAACTCATTAGACTGGGAGTCATACATGTTGGAGGCTGAGTCCAACTTCCTCACCAGCAATATCATTTGTTACATATCCATACTTTTATTTAATAATATGTATATTTCCATCTATACAAAAGACATACTCACTTATATGTGATGGAATGTAATTATTGCCCTAGGACTAAAGTAATCCATACAACTTTGGAAATAATAGATTCACAACTAAATAATTACAATGTAGTTTGATATTTTAATAGAAAAATGTGCAGAATATATAAAGGAAATGCAGACTGTGGGTGTGGAGATAAGAGGGAATCCTCTGGAAGTTATCACTAAATAATGACATTTTTACTCTCTTTAAAAAGTCATAGGAATTTGTAAGACAGAAAAGATAAATTGACTACAATAGTAAACTTCTCTCCTCTTTAAGGACAACAAATTTTACTCCTAATGTTCAACTGCGTGTAGATGTTTTGTAAACATATATATATACACACACATATATATTTAGAAATTGCATTTGGTTTTGCAATGACTTTCATTGTCAACAGAAATATCAGGCATTTGGTTATTCAGTATATAAGTTTATTATGTTTAATTTTATCTTATGAAAAAATGAAAATATAAGACAAAATTCCTACTGTTCCAAAATTTTTCAAGATTTTTATTGTGGTGATGCTACTTATTTGTTAATACAGATGTACAACGAAATAATAAATGAGTTTTAGCAAGTATAGAAAAACAACTTTTAAATACTACTTCTTTTGGAAGTTCAATTAGAGTTCATAAGTTAAATCAGCAACCACTCTTTCAACCAAAACACACACAAACATAAACCATTAAATATTTTTTTAAAATCAATCAAAATATTCCTCAATTTAAAAAAGCGAGAATTTGTGAATAAGCTTAACTCATCCCTTCTAATTCTAATATATATGGATACACTTATCCACAATGCTTTTAAGTAAAAATATTGTGTAAATGCATTATCTGTGCAGTTCCCCATAATGTTTTTGGTCTTCTACAAAAAAATTGCTGTATTTTGAGCAATAATTAGAGTTTGGCATTACTTCTGATGGATTTTTTTTTTTTTTTTAATTTTGAAGATGAGCCAATTACCTTTCTAGAGCATTGATAGTAAACTTTTCAAGTGACACCATCACCTAAATAGTTTATTTTCTGATCCTTTCTGAATGTCCTGGTTTTCACATTGTAGTAATTGACACTGTGAGATTTTATGCACCTCAATTTGATGTGCATATGACTTTTTAACATAGGATCATTAAAATACAGTTAGCATAGGCTAACCTGGAGATAAGAAGCCAAGGCTATATGTGGCAGATTTTTCTTGTTACTCCTACTTTGAAGTTCTATTTAAGAGTTATCACTTAGTTTTCCTCTTATTTCTAGTTGTTTAAACATAAAAAGCTAGGAAATTTCAAAATTTTATTATTTTAGTGAATACCTAGAGCATATGAAGAAACAAAAGCCATGCCAAGAAAAAAAGAAATAAGAGAGGAAGGGGGAAAGGAGAACATAAAGTAAAATAAAATGAAGAAATAAAACAAACATGATGCTAAGACATTTAGCTGAAATTTTTTTCCGTAGGGTGTGGCCTCTTGGGAATGAGGACTACCATCTCCCTTTAATTATCTGCCACAGGAAATAAATTTGTCTTCTACAGTGAGATGACTCCTTTATTCACTGCTATACTTTGATGAATATATTTTTAATTTGATACCAAAATGCAGTCTTAAATTTTTCAGAGCAAAATCTGAATAGCACAGCAGGAATGAGAAAAAAACTGAAGGTCAAAGGGGAAATTCTTCATGCTAGAAACTTGTTGTTATAAACTATGCCAATATCCACAAAATCACTGGTGCTCACACTCGATGGAGAGGACACATGAAAGAAAAATTTCAGAAGAGAGCATAATAGCTATATCCACAATCTCATGTACAAAGTACTGTTCAAAATCATTCTCTGCATTGCATTCATTTCTTATTAGATCAGTCTTAATAACATTTACTAGAGTAATAATTATAAACTAGAACATATTTTCTTGATTCAACACCATTTACAATTTTTGTACTATAAATACCTTTTGAAAGAATTTTCACTAAAGCTGCACGCACATTATATCTATTTTAAATAGTTAAGAAGGACCTATTAAGTTCAACTATGTGGCATCAAAGAGACAATTGATATGTTTAAGACAAATAGCGTCAAGAGAGATCAAGCATAGATATATTTTATTACATTTAAATTTAATTAGTATTCTTTTTTTATGTTACTCTATTTAAAGTACTACCACAAAACAAATTATAAATTCCTTTTATTGAGGGAAAATTTCTTGAGTTTGTTACAGATACCTATAAATATACGTTCTGGATTCTTTAAATTTAGTCCTTCCAAGAAAGAGCACTGGGCGGGAGCGGTGGCTCACGCCTGTAATCCCAGCATTTTGGGAGGCCGAGGCGGGCAGATCACCTGAGGTCAGGAGTTTGAAACCAACCTGGCCAACATGGTGAAACCCCGTCTATACTAAGAAAACAAAAATTAGCAGGGCATGGTGGTGGGTGCCTGTAATCCCAGCTACTCAGGATGCTGAAGCAGGAGATTCGCTTGAACTCAGGAGACTGAGGTTGCAGTGAGCCGAGATTGCACCACCGCACTCCAGCCTGGGTGACAGAGAGAGAATCCATCCCAAAGAAAAAAAAAAAAAGGAAGAAAGGAAGAGCACTACTGTCTAACGTTAAGATCATGCTACTGTCAGGACGTTTAAGCTGTGATACAATTACTATCACTAATTCACCACATGACCTTGAAAGACTCATCTAAAGTATTTGAGTGTTTCTTTTTTTATCTATAAATTGAGAACTTTAAGCTGTTTCCTCACCCGTTAGGTTGGTGCAAAAGTAATCGTGGTTTTGCCACTGAAAGCAATAGCAAAAACCGCAATTACTTTGAAACAACCTAAATACGATGTTTGTCATTTTAGAAGCTGACACTATACCAAGAATATTGAGCTATTCTCAATATTTTCATCTTCTAAGAGAACATCAAGCCTCATTAAATTAAAATTTAATAAATTTAATGTGATTTCTGATCACATGATCTTATGTTATTTGATCAAACTAGAAGGTAAATGTCTGTTTACATATGCTATTTTTTGGCAGTTAAATATTTGGGGAATATGTGGTTCTTGTGGAAAAGGGGAATAAAAGAAATTTATCTGAAGCACAAAAATATTATATTTTTAGTTTAAATACTTTGTAAAAAAAATCTTTCATGGTTTAAAGTTGTTTTTTTTTTTTTTTAATTTTACTTCAAAGTGTCATGTTTCCAGGGTTTTTTGCTTGTTTTTATGCTACATCAAATTGGTTCATTTATGTACTGTCTACTAATACATATATAAAATCAATACTACACTTAGTTTAACTGCTTAGACTTTTCTCTCAGGATTGTTTTTTTTTTTTTAATAAAATGAACTGGTACAGCTGATTTTCAATCCTGAGTTTGTATATATAATATAATCCAATTCATTTGATTACATGGAAGCTAGCATTAAAAATTCATGCTAAAATTATCACAAAATTATATACCAGATAAGGAATACATCTTATAGTTTACCTTATTTGCTAAACATAATGAATCAGATATCTCTCACTAAGTAATATTTTTTTACCCTTTTCCTATGACCATTGTCAGCAGTTTTTCTTACTCCATGAAAATTTTCATCCTATTTTATTCCCTTACACATTTGTAAAAGTGACTATAGACACACTCTTTAATTTTCAATGTAATTTTTCTTAGTTACTTGTATATTTCCTGACATTCCTTGGTTAAATATTAAAAGCATGTAGTGGAGAAACATTTGTATTGACTGTAATATATCTTACAGTTTGGGTGGTGCAAATAATTTTTTATCAACACTCAGCCATTAGTTATAGTTGCCTCTTTTCTCAACATGAGACATTTAAAAATCATAAATATTTCATAGTGCAATTCCAGATACTAAACAGAATTAAGTCAACATTTAATATATTTACTCAGAGGTGATTTGAATATTCTTTATTTTAAAAATGTCTATATGCAGATAATCCATTTTACTAATTATTAGAGTATAATGATATAAAGTATAAAGGATTTTGCTTTAAATATATCTGTAATTTGATCTTTAAGAAAAATAATCTGTGAAACACTATGGCAGTTTTTATTACTTAGGGAGGCAATTTAATGAACTAGATTAGATCACAGGTTTGATGTCAGATGGATTTGGATTTTTTCTTTAATTTTCATAGTGAAAAATCTAAGAGATCCTGAGCAAGTTTGTTAATAATCCTAATTCTTAAATCCTGAACTGTAGAATACAAATGATGGCACCTAATCCACAGGTTGTTTCAAATATTAAATGAGGTTATCTGTAAAACAATTATCAAAGTCCTATTACTTATTGAAAACTAAGTAGAGTGCATCGGTTATCAATATTTATTTAAATAAGCTGAATATGTTTTTAAAAATGAAAGAAAAACAGGGATTGTGTAGCTTGTGAAATAGCATGCCCAACACAATTGGATTATAGAGAATATGTTCCTTCACATTGATTTATTTAGAATCATTTTTCCTTTGCTTTACTGCAATAGCACTTTGCCCCTATTTATACTTTAGAGTGTACACGATTTTACCATTAATAAATGCAGGGGTTTTTGGTAGATAGAGAGCACCCTTTCATTCATCTGTGCACTCACGAACCTTTGATTAGTTCCTGCAACAAAGCATTCACTGAGATAATAAATATGTGAGTGTGCATTTGAGCAGTGAGTTGTGGATCACCAACTAAGCAGAAGCCTCAAAGAGGTTATATATAAATTTCTCCTCTGTGTGTGTTTATATGTATGTATATTGTATATATGTGTATGGCTATATGTATGTGTGCATATATGTGTATATATATGTGTGTGTGTATGTTTATGCATGTGTGTACAGATTTTATATGTGTGTGTGTGTATATATATACATATATATGTGTGTGTATATATATATTTTAAGCACCTGATCTGGAAAAATGTATGTTAATATATTAACAATGTTAAAAGATCTGGCAGAGTCATCATTTTTATACTTCTTTACTTTAAAGACCTAAGATTTTCATTGCTAATGGTGAATTTCTTTTATAATAAAAAATAAGTACCAGGATTTCTGATGTTGCTTTACTTTATCCTAATCTGTGTATGATCCTGGACATATTTAACTTCAACTCAACAAAACAAAATTTATTGAATTATATAACACCTGATGGGAAGTGAGGCAGTAATATAAGTACAGAACTTAAGCAATTACATTCCTATGGGAAGAGGAACATGAAATTTACCATACCAGAAACCAAACTGAAACTAGTGAAGGGTATAAAAGAAAAAGCAATGTGCTGTAACAACTACGAAATAATGATTTATTGTGGCTGGTAGAAGGTTTCATGCAGGAGGTGGCAGCACAGCACTTTGATTTTCATAGATTTAATATTTCTATCTACTTTTTGCCCTCTTGGAATCGTTTCTCCATTTTTATTTTTTCCTTTGGAGCTCAGTCTTGAAAATATCTCACTTTATCACTGGCAAGAATATTCTTCCTATGATTTATGAATGCTTATCCACCTTTCTTTACCATCACCCGCTTTCATTCCTGATTATAAGCAGGGAAAAGTAGTAGGCAATTCTAAAATTCTACTTCACATTCCTTTTGCCTTTCTTGAAGGTACTGTGTCTTTCTAATGATTTAGAACATTTCTGGGATAGCAGAAAACTAGTATGTGGGAAAATTTAAAAGAGAAAACTATGGAGAATTCATTACAGAAAAAGGTGAAATGTTTCCATTATCTCCTTTTTATTTTTTTTAAATTCTTTCCCTTCATATTGGTGCAGGTTTGTTACATGGATGTACTGCATAATGGTAAATTCTGGGCTTTTAGTGTAACCATCACAAATTAGTG
The DNA here is from genome assembly GCF_002776525.5 of Piliocolobus tephrosceles. NCBI lineage: Eukaryota > Metazoa > Chordata > Mammalia > Primates > Cercopithecidae > Piliocolobus > Piliocolobus tephrosceles. The sequence goes on along the minus strand of NC_045435.1, from coordinate 3,663,344 downwards.
TACGTTGTGCCCATTAGGTAAGTTCTCATTCTTTACCTCCTTTCTATCTTTCTGAGTCTCCAAGCTCTATTATTTCATTCTCTCTGTCAATGTGTACATATTATTTATGTACCACTTATAAATTAGAACATGTGGTATTTGACTTTCTGTTTCTGAGTTACTTCACTTAAAATAAAGGTTTCCAGTTCCCTCCCTGTTGCTGCAAAATAAATGATTTCATTCCTTTTTTTGGCTGACTATATATATACATATAAACACATATGTGTGTGTGTGATATATATATATATATATATATATATTATATATATATATATGTTCACAATAGCAAAGATATTGGAATCAACCTAAATGTCCAGCACTGGATGATTACATCAAAAAATGTAGTATATATACATATATATGCATATATATGTATATATATACACACACACATCCCACTTTTATTTATATATATATACACACCCATGCACACTACATTATATATATATCACATTTTTTGATGCAATCGTCCACTGACGGACATTTAGGTTGATTCCAGTATCTTTGCTATTGTGAATAGTGATGTGATACACATACCAGTGTAGATATCTTTGATATGATGATTTATTTACTTTTGGGTAGATGCCCAGTAGCAGGATTGTTAACCATATTGCATTTCTATTTTTAGTCCTTTGAAAAATCTCCATACTTTTTTCCACACGTGTTGTACTAATTTGCATTCCCATCAACAGGGTGAAAGTGTTCCCTTTTCTTTGCATCCTTGACAGCATCTGTGGTTTTAGTTTTTTTAACCTTTGGATAATAGCCATTCTGGTTGGTATAAAATGGTATTGCATTGCTGTTTTAATTTGCATTTCTCTGATTATTCTTGATGTTGAACATTTTTTCTTATGTTTGCTGGTTTTTAATATGTCTCTTGCAATATGTCTGTTCATATCCTTTGCCCACTTTTTAATGATGTTATTTATTTTTCTGTTGAGTTGTTTGAGTTCCTTAGAGATTCTGGATATTCATCCTTTTTTGAATACATAGGATGAATTAGTTTAATTAAGTCCCATTTGTCTCTTTTTGTTTTTGTTGACTTTGCTTTTGAATTCATGCTTAGTCATGAATTATTTGCCGAGGCTAATATCCAGAAGAGTTTTTCCTAGACATTCTTCTAGGATTTTTATAATTTAGAGTCTTACATTTGTCTTTAACTCATCTTGAGTTGGTTTTTGTATGTGGAGAGAAAGAGGGGCCAGGTTCATTTTTCTGCAAATGTCTACCCAATTTTCCCAGCACTGTTTATTGCGTAGGTGTCCTTTCCCCAATGTACGTTTGGTATACTTTGTTGAACATCAGTTGGCTATAGGTATGTGACTCTATTACTGGGTTTTCTATACTGTTCCATTAATCTATGTGTCTCTATACTATGCTGTTTTGGTTACTATAGCTTTGTAGTATAATTTGAAGTCACGTAATGCAATGCTTCTGACATGGTCCTTTTGTTTCAGATTGATTTGCCTATTTAGGCTGTCTTTGGTTTCATATAAATTTTAGGATTATTTTTTCTACTTCTGTGAAAAATGATGCAGTCAAGAGGAAGTACGTTGACTCTGTAGATTGCTTTTGGTCATTTTAATATGATTAATTCTTCCAATCCATGGATTGGATGTTTCCCATTTGTTTGTGTCATTTGTGATCCTTTTCATCAGTGTTTTGTAGTTTTTTTTTTTTTTTTTTTTTTTTTTTTTTTTTTTTTGTAGAAATCTTTCACTTCCTTGGTTAAATATATTCTTAATTTACTTTTTGTATAGCTATTGTAAAATCCCTCAACAAAATACTAGCAAAACAAGTCTAACAGCACGTCTAAAAGGGAGGACACCATGATCAATTAGGATTAATTTCAGGGATGCTAGGATTGTTCAGTATATGCAAATCAGCCAATATGATACACAACATAAACAGAAATTAAAAACAAAACCATATAATCATCTCAATTGATGCAGAAAAAGCATTTGTTAAATTCAGCAATGTTTCATAAAATTCTCAACAAACTAGGTATAGAAGGAATATAACAAAATAATAAAATTCATATACAACAAACCCACAGACCACATTGTACTGAGTGGGGAAAAGTTGAACGCATTCCCCAACGGAACTGAAATAAGGCAAAGATACCAACTTTCACCAGTCTTATTCAACATAATACTGGAAGTCCTACTCAGAGAAATTGGACAAGAGAAAGAAATAAAACGCATCCAAATTGAAAAAGAGGAGGTCAAATTTTCACTGTTTGCTGATGGTAATATCTCATACCTGGAAAACCCTAGTTGTCCCCTTTTAACTAAAAACACAGAATTAAACCTTATATGTGTTAGAAAACAGGTGAATCAACTGTGAAAATATGGCTAGAAATGTAGTTTTTAAGGAGTCTTTCAACCAATTATAAAATTATGACTCAGCGCTGGACTAGAGTGATGTCCTCATTAAATACCTTCCCAACCCAGGTCCACAGTATTACTTGTTATTACAAGCTTATTATAAAATTATATTCAAATAATTGATCACTTATTTGCTTCTAGAGCTGTGTTTTCCTAGAATTTTATTCATTCAACTTCAGGTAAAATCTACTGAAATAAAAGTGAATAATAATGTAAACACTTTACTAAATACAGACTAGCTCCAAGTCAATGAAATATGGAAGGAATATTTTTCTAGTAGTCGTTACTATACAAAAAAAAGGTTTGTACTTTTGCTGCTGTGTAAGCCTTTTAACATCTTTCGTTAAAGAACACAAAACAAAAATAATTTATGGAAGAACAAAAAGGGATAATAACAATGAGAACAAAAGAACTTTTGAGAAGAAAGTTATCTTTCCTTTCAACTTATAATACACATAGGTGGAAAAATGAAGGAATCACTCTTTAAGATATTCAATCCTGTGTTACAAATAACATTCTCAGTTACTTTTCCTCTTTTTATTAGTAATATTAATGCAATATTAGAGACGGAGCATCTATGGATAACATCATTTTCCTTTCAATTGTATTCTACCAGATTTTACTTGTCTTTCTAATTTGTTGCTTTGCAACAAAGTAAATCTCCAAATAATTCTTAATTTTATGGTTATTAACCTTGATATAATGCATTATTTTATCAAGATTTGACATTTGTTAATATTTCTGCTCCTAGAGAAGTTTAAAATGAATAACTGCAAATATTATTGTCATTTTTCTCCTGCCTATATGCATTTTGATTGAAAGTTGGCATTGATTCATTAGGATTTTAACAAGGTGAAAAAGTAAATAATAATCTAGTTTTAAGCTTAATTTTTTTTTCCCTATCAGTGGTCTTTTTATGATCTACTTCATGTGGCTTAAAATATTGGAATGATCTAGCTCAGATACATACCAATTCAATCTTTTCAGGAAGAACTTTTAGAATTGACCTTGAAACAAATAATTTAACCATAACAAGAGATTTATGGTTATGATTAAATTATCTAGTGAAATGAAGACTACGGTAAAATGAAGAGATCTGCAAGGTACCTACATTTATATAAACTTCAACAATTCTCTCTTGATTCTCTCTGGAGATATGTGTATACATATATGTACATATATACTTAGGGAGAGAGAGGAGTTTAAAAAACTTATTCATTAAAGAATGAACCCTCTTAAAATAGATTAATCACCTGAGAACTAATATCAGTAAAGTTATGAGACAAGTATTACTAGGAAAGCTTTCAGACTGACTTGTTTTGTTGTTTTTTATTGGTTCTTTGGGAAGTAATATTTTTGTCTGGAAAAAATATATTGTAATTTTTATGTAGCTGCAGATGCTTTATCACAAAATAGAATTTTATTTATACTGCAGTATGCTTTTTTAATATTTTAAGTAGCCAATTCCTAATAATAAATATTAGAAATGATTTTTGAATAAGTAAAACAGCATAATTGTTTTTCAGACCATAATATGGTAGCTAGTATAGAATCCATTCCCACAATAAGTAAGAATATCAAATAAAATATATGACACCAGTTTTCAGACATTGTACAACTGTCAGAACAGAGTTGTGGTCTATTTTAGAGAGAAAACGTGCCAGGTGAGATTTAGGATTGCCTTTACTTTCTTTCTGGGAACACAATCAGAATGAGCTATAAGGAGACTGAATTCAAGCAGAACGTAATATCCTAATCAGCAATACAAACAGCCACCAGAACATGAGCCTGCTGTGGCTGAAAGAACTTGGAGGGAAAGTATCAAAGAGATGGAAGCTGTAAAGAGAAGGAATTCCAGAAATGTAATAATGTCCCATTTGGTCTTTGGACAATGACTAAGAGTGCCTACACTAACCAAGACTCTACAAGGCCTGGCAGGAAACAGCTGCTGGTAATCTCTGTCTTGAAGGGAGACTCTGTAGGTCACTTGGGTCTGAGAGACATAGAAGTTTCACATAGCTAGAATAAAGAAAACTCACTGCACATCTAAATTAAAGACGACTTTGTATCTACCTTAAGAAAGCTTAAAAACAAATCTTGTTATATAGATGAATCTGACCCATTAATTTCCTGTGAGCAAAAACACATTTTTAAGAAGACTCAGGCATCCACAATATCCAGCATATAATCTAAAATCAGTGGAAGTAAGAAATGAGAAAAGGAGACTTCTAAGTAGGAAGGAAATAGTCAAGGGAAAATAACACTGAGATAAAACAGATAAGGTTAACAGGCAAAACTTTAAAGCAACTATTATAAATATTTAAGCACAGTAGCTTAAGAAAAACTTACGTATGAAATAAATGGAAAACTGTAGTAATGTCAAAAATTAGAAAGCTCAGGATTGTTAAGATGTCCGTTCTCACCAAATTGATTTATTGATTCAAAGCAATCCCATTATAACTCCAGAAGGCTTTTAAAACTATATGAATTGCAAATAGTCTTTAAAATGTAGATGTACATGTGAAATATCCAGAGTAGTAAAATGTGGCTTGGATAAAAAGAACAAAGTAGGAGGATATATACAATTTAACCTCAAACCACTCCACAAACCTTCAGAAATCTAGACAGTATTGAATTGGTATATAAAAAATTAAATTTAATAGAACAGATTAGAGATTCATGACTTGACTCATTCTTATATGTTCATTTGGGTGTGGAATGAGGAACCACAGAAAGTCAGTAAAAAAAAAAACAATTTAACAACCAACAGTGGTCAATTGTTAAATTTAAAAACAAATGTTAAATTTAACAATGTAACAAAAGGTGTAAGAAAAAGTATATATCTATGATATTGTGATATAATAAATACGTATTTGGTCTTTGTCTCTGGTTTCTGATACACAGCTTCTAACATTCTCATGATTTTGTAAGTAGTAAAAGGAACAAAAGCATTTTTGTTATCCCTAATGAAACGAGAAAAGTTCCGTCCCCCTTGTCCCCCTCGCTAGCCATGCGATGGGAGTGTGGCTTGCTTCTTCAGCGCCCCCTCTGCTCAAATCTCCAGGGGAGCATAGAGACGGTCAGGTTATGGGGCTCTGACCTCAAGGCGAACTTCTAATATCCTGTGCTGTTGGTTTGGAAATTAATATAAGAAAATATGGTATATATACACCATGGAATGCTCTGCAGCCATAAAATGGTAGGAGATTGTGTCCTTTGCAGGGACATGAATGAAGCTGGGGGCCATTTATCTTCAGAAAATTAATCAATGAAGAGAAAACTAAAAACTGAACGTTCCACTTGCAAGTGGAAGCTGAATGATGAGAATACATGGACAAAGGTAGGGGAAACAACACACACTAGGACCTGTCAGAGGGTGGCAGAGGAGAAGGGAGAGCATCAGGAAGAATAGCTAATGGATGCTGGCCTTAATAGGTTGGTGATAGGATGAACTGTGCAGCAAACCACCATGGCACACATCTACTACGTAGCAAACCTGCACATCCTTCACATGTGTCCCAGAACTTAAAATTTAAAAAAAGAAAATTAATGTACCAGTGTGAACTCATCTTGTGTGCCCTGAGAGTGCCTTGACAAAATGAGATCCATAATTTGCCTTCTAAATAAAATTATTTAATTGAAGAGATTATATCTCATTAGAGAAATTAATGATTCCAAGGCTGTTACATCGAACATATAAGATAAACCTAAAATATCTTGTTGACAGAAACCAAGAAAATACTCAATAGCATGATACAAACATGTCAAAGTGACATTGATGTTAGTTTGAAGAGGCCCTCATTGGACAAATATGAGACAAATTCAGCATCAAGATTTATTGATAGTTATATTTGTTATCTTTGAATAAAATAAGAAATCTTGAATTTGCATTGGCATAAATGAATGAATAGTATGAAAAAATGGAAAAGAAGTACCTAATAAAAATAGGACTGACAGAATAAGAAAGTTATCACTGGATGATACAATTTTCTTCACATAGCACTTCTTAATTACAAAGAAAAATATTAACTTTGTAATACAAAAACCTGGGGATATCACTGTACCTAAGGGTTCAGGGGAATCTTATCAATATTGAGACAAATCACCATCATTTGTCCATGATAAATGGACAAATCCATATAGCAGGAACATCACTCCTGATATACACTAGGAATGATACAACATCATTTCAGCAAATATGTCAAACACTCTCACAGTAACTACCTTGAAGTCCTAAAATATTTCAGTGTTAACGAAAGAAAACCTAAAGAATTGTTTACAATGAAAGGAAGCTAAAAATGCATGATATCAAATGTTGTGAATGATCCTGGATTGGATCTTGGACTTCACTTGGGTGGAGGCAGGGGATGGTAGAAAATAGCTACAAATTACGTTATCGTGGCAATTGATGAAATTTGAATATGGCTGTGGATTAAATGATAATATTATATCAAGGTTAAATTTTCTGATTTTGATAGCTATGTTATAGCTCTGTAACAGAGTACTTTTGTTCTTCAGAAGAAACCATCCCCAGATTATGCTCAAATGTTTCAGAAAAAAAAAAAACGTGTGCACACATGCATACAAATACATACATGGGAGAGGGAGGAAGAGACAGAGAAGGACACACACACACACACACACACACACAAAAGGTGAGGGGAGAGAGAATGATTAAACGATGCAAGATATCAATAATAGGTGGATCCAGATAAATGATACCCCAGTTTCTTGTACTATTCCTGAAACTTTTAAGTTCTCAAATAATTCAGCCTAAAGGGTTACAAAAATCAGATAAATGAAACCATTGAAAATGCAAATATGAAACAATAATTAAAAGGGAAATGAGAAAAGCTGGTATAGTCACTTAAGTATTCACTTGGGAGACAGAGCTAACCCAACAAGGTTGCTGAAGGTGATTTTGACCTAATACTCTAGTATGTCACATGGGGAACTGCTGTCTAAAGAGATTAAAGAAACAACCCGCAGTACAAAGCTAAAGAGTTGCAGAGCCATGTTTACATTCCGGATCTTTTTTCACTCTGCCCAGTATCTTTCCACATTAAATACATTGTTTCTTCTTACAGATTAAGGCGTATGTACTAATCAGTAGTCTCTTAACATGCATATCAAAAGGCATCTTATGAAATGTGGAGTAACCAAAAGAATCATCTGTAATTTCCTCCTGTTTGACTTGCCTTTCTCATAGTGCCAGGTCAAAACACCAATTTAGGGAGGAGATCAGGTGAGAGGTTTCGTCTTTTTCTCTTTTTTAAATTGTATTGATCTCCATTAATTGTACATGTTCTACAAAGAGGTTTCATTCTTTCTAAAATACAGCTCAATTTGGTTGTAATGGAATTGTTAATCCTCTAACATTACATGGCAATATTTCACTTTTCTAGACAAACTTTTGTAATACTGGAAAGTAAACAAAGGTTCAAAATATTCGTTAAAATAAGAGAGCTACAGGGTTCAGAAAATGCCATGAGTCGTCTGCATACACAATCACATAAGGTAGTATGTGGACTATTGCACAATACAAGTAGTCATATTTCCCACCTTATTTTAATCCTGAATCTTACTTTATTTGGATAACATTTAAAATATAGATCTGAAGTAGAGATCCTTAATACATCTATGATATTCTCTCTACCTTATGAATTTCAATGAAAGAAAGATTTAAAATCAGGCTGCAAACCATTGACACTTAAATTGCATGAGAATGAACACACACACACACACACACACACACACAACTCTATATAATTCATTATATGTGGGTATTTTATTCATGCATGCCCCTTTATTACAAGAACAAAAAACTTGCTCTCCACGACCACAAAACAAATGAAAATATTCACAGTTCAATTTCAAAACTATCCCATTGATTATTTGAATTGAGGGTGTTAATCCATTATTCAAATGATTGCCTCAACATCATTTAATGATGTATATCAAAATTTAGATTAATAGATAGATATTTTGTCTCTGCCAAATATCCATATGATATATAAATATAAATATCATACATATAAATATCATATATTTATACATATATATATATAGAGAGAGAGTTTACATATACATTTCCTATCTTAGACCAAACTAATCAATGTTATTGTGGTGTTTAAATTCTCCCTCATCATCTTAAAAATTTTGTTGAAATGACCTATAATTCTGTTTGCTTTTTTTAACTAAAATATATCTTAACTTTTATTTTATATTCAGGGAATACATATGCAGGTTTCTTACAAGGATATATTGCATGATGCTGAGGTTTGAGTTCAAATGATCCTATCCTCCAGGTATTGATCATAGTACCAAATATGTACTTTTTCAACCCTTGCCCCTCTCTTTCCCTCCCTGGCTAGTAGTCCCCAGTGTCTATTCTTGCTATGTTTATATCCGTGAGCATCCCATGTTTAGCTCCTACTTATAAGTGAGAGCATGTGATATTTGATTTTCTATTCCTGTGTTGATTCCCTTAAAATAATGGCCTGTAGCTGCATCTATGTTGCTGCGAAGACATGATTTTGTCTCTCTTATGACTGCATAGTATTTCATAGTATATATGAACTACATTTTGTTTATCAAATCCACCACTGAAGGGCACCTAAGTTGATTCCATGTCTTTACTATTGTGAATAGTGCTCTGATGAACATATGGGTGCATGTGTCTTTTTCTTTTTGATATATACTCAGGAATGGGATTGCTGGGCCAAATGGCAGTTCTGTTTTAGTTATTCAAGAAATCTTCCAGCTGCTTTCCACAGGAGTTGAACTAATTTACATTCCTGTCAACAGTGTATAAAGGTTCCCCTTTCTCTGGAGCCTTAACAGCATGTGCTGTTATTTGACTTTTTAATAGTAGCTATTCTGACTGGTGTGAGACGGTTATCTTATTGTGGTTTTGAATTACATTTCTCTGGTGGTTAGTGGTATTGAGCATTTTTTCATGTTTGATGGTTGCTTCTATATGACTTGTAATTTTAATCCAGTAGATAAAATTAAAGCTATTTTTTATTTATCCCTCTACATTTTTTAAGAAAATGTTTCTTACCATTTTTAAAACTTTACAGTTATATTACAATTATCTTTAAAGATATAGTTATAAGTAGTATTTGTTTCTTGCTCAAAAGTACTTTATATGACCATCTTCATTCTCAAAATTACATTTATTTGTTCATATGTCTGATTGATTATGTTATTTGCCTGTTTTCCAATGTACCTTCAATAAGTTATTTCTTAGTAGTCACATGACTACTGAATCATCACAAGTTTTACAACTCTAAATAATCACACTCCTAAAAATGTAACCAGATAACTGGTAAATATTGTTAGATTGAAAACAATTGTACTTTTGAAGGCATTCTTTTACTGTCCTTTAACTCCATTAGTGCTAATGAAAAATGTCAAACTAATCATTTCATTGTTGTAGGTGATATGTGCTTGCTTTTCACTTTCCCTCTGATAACATCAATATTATTTCTTATTCCTGAAATTATGAAATTTAGAATGTGTTTATGTGGAGTCATAAAATTAGGCTTGCTATTCTTTGGATTCCTTCATTTTCTAAGATGTAAACCTGTTTTTTTTTTTTTAATAAGAAAGATTTTTCATATCATCCAACTTTTGCCCTATTCTCAGTTATCTCCTTTAACATGTATCAGATGAACGCTGACTATTTTAGGTTTTCATCCACAATTCTTAACTTTACTCTCATAGGTTTCTTCTCTTTTTTCTTTGAAATAGATATCCAACAGAATGCATGCATCCAATCTTTAGATTCACCGATTATTCATTTTTAAAGTTTTTGTTATGCATTTTTGCTCTTTGTTTATTTTTACTTTTTAAAAATTTCTTTTGTAAGTTCAGGGGTAAATGTGCAGGTCTGTTACATAAGTAAACTTGTGTCATGGAGGTTTGTTGTACAGATCATTTCATCACCCTGGTATTCAGCCTTGAACCCATTGTTTATTTTTCCTGATCTTCTCCCTCCTTCCTGCCTTCGCCCTCTGAGAGTCTCCCCACTATGTGTTGTTCCCCTCTATGTTAGCTATTTATATTAAGATTTTTCTTAAAACTGTTTTAAAAATTTGTGGATTTACTTTTATAGATGTTATTTTAAAATAAATTTGTATCTTCAAAAGCTTTGTATTATTGTAGTAATTTATAAATTATCTTCCACTTTTTTGAACAACTCAATAGAGTTGAAGTTAATCTTCTATTAAGTTTACTGTCTATTTTTATAACTTCTAACATTTCTTTAAAATTTGTTAAATTTTTGCTGCCTGGTTATATTTGAAATTTGAGATTATCATGATATCTATCTGTATTTTGAAGAGAGAATATACATATATATGTGTGTGCGTTTGTGTGCATGTATACTTCATTATAGTGAAGAAGTGAAGAATGGTTTTATCAATGCCCCATCACTTTTAAGTATCATTACCATTCAAATTCTCTAGAAAAACATATTTCTATAATTCACAAATGCATTATATATTATATATTATGACCACTTTGGAAGGCACAATCATGGCCACTCAAAAGTGTCCATGTTCTAATTCCCACTACCTGTGCATATGTTAGATTACATAGCAAAGAAAAAATAAGGTTGAAGAAGGTTGATAATCAGTTGACCTCAAGATAGGAAGATTAATTTAAGATTATGTTAAAATAGAAAAGTTGGGTTCTAACAGCTGGAAAAGGGAAGGGAATGGATTCTTCTCTGGAGTCTCCAGATGGAATGAAGCCCTGTCAGCATTTTAATGTTAGCCCATGAGACTCATTTCAGATTTTTTATCTCCAAAACTGTAAGATAATACACTTGTATTGTTCAAGTTTAAGCCACTGATTTTGCAGCAATTTTTTTTAACATAACAGTAGAAGGAAGGAATTGAAAACACTTTTCAAGGCAATCTGATTGTAACCTAGGCGTATTACTTATAGCCCAACATTTTCCAAAGCAAACTATGTCTAATGAAGAAATGATACAAGTTTGGAAATTTGGGGCATTAGGAAATTGGTTAAAAGAATATTGCCAATATGAACAAAATGAAGGAACCACTTCTTTCATAGTAAATTTCACAAAGAGAAAAAATGTATTCACCAGACACAGATTGCAACTCTAAAACTGGTTAATGTAGGTTGGTGCAAAAGTAGTTGTGGTTTCTTTCATCACGTTTAATGCAAAAACCGTAATAACTTTTGAACCAATTTAATAATTCATCAATTGGTACTTATTAGTAAAACGAAGTGCAATAAGTATAATTCAGAATGCTAGTGAGTAAAACCCATAAAAGTAAATCATGTCTTCATACATGAATACATTTATGATTATGTAATAGAAAGTATTTTTTTGTTAAAAATCTTGCAAAATTACATTTGGCAAACATTTTTGAAGTAAACAAGTACAGTATTTATCTATTTTTATATATGCTTTATATTTGGAAATCAGATTTTTGATTATGATTATTATGTAAACCAATCAATAAATTACACAGTAAGCATATACTTACTATATTGTGCACTTTTCATACCCATCATTTGTGTGAATCACTTATTGTTGATTGTCAATTACTTTCTAAATTGCACTGTTTATAATAGGCTTCTGGTTTATGTTTTATTATAGTTGATTTTGGTTATAAGCCATTACATTCAACTTTAATAGACTTAAGACAATGTTCTCTATCTAGAGCAGTTAGTTTCTCTTTTCTCTAGACCAAGTGACCTAATTCAAAGAACCTAGGCTCTCGAGATGTGAAAACTTAGAGATAAACCTTAACAAAAAAATTCAATGTCAGAATGAAATTATGATGGTAAAAAGACAATGTTACAGGAATGGTTAATATCTCTGGGAGATTGTGCAGATATTCAAACTGCTTTTATGACTTGAGACATCTCTCCTTACAAGTAATAACAATTTTTATGTTATTACTTGTTATTTCATGTTATACAATGATTCTCTCTAAATATTTTACCAGATATGGATGGGACTTGAGCCATAGAAGGTAAAATGAAAAAGAAAATCCAGGGCAAAGTTTACCTAATCATACTGCTATGACCCTCCATTTCTGGCAATCCTACCATTTTACATGTTTTTACATGTTCTTTCACAGGTCAACACATCTGTAGATCATTACCTGAAATGACAGTAATAAATTGAGTAGTATTGCTGTTAGTGTGAAATTGACTAACGATAATGTAATAAATGAACATCTTACAAACATTAACCAATTCACCATTGACGGATACAAAGATAAAGATGTGGATTTAAAGCTAGTCTTCTTATATATAAACAATCAACGGTGTGTAGCAGAAAACTGTCTACTTGGAGCCAAATAATGCATAAAACTTTAGCTTCAGTAGAAAGTCCAAAAAGATAATGAATCAAGTAAAACTGAAATCCACTTTAAAAATTATTCTTTACATAGATTAATAGATTAGCTCACGAGGAACTTCTGTTCCTTTCAGCAGTTTTCGAGAAATATAGTTTCCCTGGAGGACAAGTTGGCTGACGCCTGTAATCCCAGTACTTTAGGAGATTGAAGTGGGTGGATCACCTGAGGTCAGGAGTTCGAGACCAACCTGGCCAACATGGGAAACCCCATGTCTACTAAAAATACAAAAATTAGCTGGATGTGGTGGTGTGTGCCTGTAATCCCAGCTACTCGGGAGGCTGAGACAGGAAAATTGCTTGAACCTGGGAGGCAGAGGTTTCAGTGAGCTGAGATTGCACAACTGCTCTCTAGCCTATGACTCCAGCCTGGGCGACAGAATGGAACTCCGTCTCAAACAAAAAACAAACAAACAAACAAAAAACAACAACAAAAAATGTATATATAGTTCCCAAACATCAGCTACTAAGTTGAACTAAATTAAATACGTTACTTTTCACCAATAACATATACTATTCTTCATTAGCTTATTTTATTGCTTAAACTTATCATTTAACTGTGAAGTGTTCATACATGTTCATGGTTGGATTTTCTTATTCTATTTAAAAAATAAACCTATTTCACTGCTTAACTGCTTATGCGTTAGTCATGAGCTACATTTTTTTTTTTTTTTTTTGAGATGGAGTCTCACTCTGTCGCCCAGGCTGGAGTGCAGTGGCCGGATCTCAGCTTACTGCAGGCTCCGCCTCCCGGGTTCACGCCATTCTCCTGCCTCAGCCTTCCCAGTAGCTGGGACTACAGGCGCCCGCCGCCACGCCCGGCTAATTTTTTTGTTATTTTTTAGTAGAGATGGGGTTTCACCGTGTTAGCCAGGATGGTCTCGATCTCCTGACCTCGTGATCCGCCCGTCTAGGCCTCCAAAGTGCTGGGATTAAAGGCTTGAGCCACCGTGCCCGGCCCATGAGCTACATTTTTAACTTTTAACTGTAATTGTAATTAATGCAATTTGCATCAGTATTACAATTAAGATGTTCATCAAATAATAGCCAGATACATATGTTCAATATTTTATATATATATATGTATTCAATATTTTATTGAAATAAACTCTTCTTATGCAATATAAAGGACTTTTAATAAGACAAACTGGTGTAAATGGACTACATGACTGAATTCTGCCATGCAGCTTTCTATGTAGTTTCAAACAACAGGGGCAAGGTAGGTCATACATAAGTGCAGTGTGGACACAGCATGAGTTAGAAAGAAAGTAACATAGATAATTAAAATCGCTAGAGTTTGAAACATGGGGCAGGGATTAAACTTTGGCGCTTGTGGTTTTGTTGGTGGCACTGAAAATCTTTGAATAAAAAAGCTCAACAAAAGTAACTGTGTGTCTTCTTAAAGAGCCTGTGAAAATGGAGAAGTTATAGGATACATTATCACAGAAAATGAATAAAAAATGTAAAAGCATTAGAGCTTCAACCAGATGTGCACTCAGAATTGAAAGCTGAAGGATGCAACTATCACCATGAACATGATGTACAATATTCATCTTTGGTCAACCCATTGCAACCTGTGAATAATGTTTTTCAAATGGCTTCATCATCACTCATACAGGCCCAAACCCAGACCCACATTGTAGGTTCCGGAGTCAAAATTTTGTCGACAATGAATAGTCCGATGCACAGAAATATAACCAAGAGCAATGTATAAATACATCTTTAAGCATTAACCAATCATAAAAATTTTCTTCCAGCTGGTAATGAAACAACAAAAATGATCTCAATGTTAACGGCAAAAGTGAAAACCAAGCTATAGGTGCAGGTTTTATTTTGTTTTGGATTCATCAGGTCTTTTACCATTTATTTCACTTTTTTTGTTTCATTTTGTTTTGCTTATGTGTTTTTGAAAGAGATCTTAAAGTAGAAACAACAAAAGCAGGTGGCATTGTCTATAATTATCTTCTAATGATATGGGTCAGATATTTATTTTTTCCATATTTCATAACATCATCACAGATTCTTCTGGTAGGTATTTTTTCCAATTTATGGTACAAGTGTTTTCTAATGACATAAAGTGTAAATATAATATTGACTATTCCATTCTTGAATTTTGAATTGGAGAAATGTGATTATAATGAGCCAATTGAGCTATCATAAAATGTCTGAGCAGCATGCAGTTGTATTGAAAGAATTGTCTGACCTATCAATATTGTTTTCTTTTCTCTCAGATTTAATCTTGTAACTTAACATGCAATGGAAAGTTGGGATATAGTTAGAAACCGGAGGTACTACATAAGACTCTGCGGTCTTTAGCATGGATGAGAAAAGGCAGGCATATTAACATGCTGTTTTTCTTTTCATTAGTTGGAACAGGGCAAATTTGACAAGCACAACTAAAGGAGAAAAGCAGCCCTGATATCAATGTTAGTTCTACCTCTCTCTAGGTACATTTCTGTCATACCCTGTAACTTTTACCCTTCAACTCCTTTCTTCTTGCTATTTCTATCCGTCTCCTTATCATCATCTGGGTGCTAGTAAAATGCAACATAATCATAGTGACGGAGTGAAGAAAATCAATTATAAACCCTTGTTTTCTCAACTCAAGCTGAAGGTGGAATCCTGTTACCAAATATAATGACAAACACATGTTATTGTGGTTAAACACCGAAATAAAATAAAAAAATAGACAAGCAAAAGCAATGCCCACATTGCCATATTCTGTGTCTATCCATTGGCCTTAAGAATGACCATCTTATGTAGAAATCTTTCTTGATATCCTCTGTTTAGTTGATCCACAATTTGCTTCATGGTATCAACACTCCTTATCATAATGATTGGTAACAACTTACACACTTACCAATAAAATGTAATAAAATAAATAATTGAGTTCTCGATCGGGTAATAGGTGTTTGTTAACTTAGGAAAAATGAGTGGCAGACTAGTGTTAGGTTAGCTTGAGAATAAACCTGTGAGTTTGAGTATATGACAGGTCTTTACCCTACATTGACAGTGCAGGATTTTTCTATAAAGAAAGCATATAAAGCCTCATTTTCAAACATAACAGTAGAATACATTCAGTGTAAATATCACCTTGTTTTGATTTGTTTTTCTTCTTTGATAACACAAACTAAAAATCTACAACTTTTTTTTTCTAAAAATGTGTTGAACCCAGGTCTAAAATTAACTTAGAAAAAAGAGTGACAAGTGCTACATTTTTTTAACTCCAATGCATATAAGACACTTATTGAAGAGTTTATGAGATAATGTTCATTCCTTAGTGCTTATGTGAGAGGGAAAGAGAAGACAAACGGAGAAGCAGTGATCTGAAACCGTGGAAATTATGTACACTGACAACAGGGACATCACTAAGTGTCAGCTCAGTGTAGCTGATGGTCCCAACGCTCTACCCCAAGAGATGTGAATTCTTGTTTTGAGCAACACAAGAGCGATGACCCAAACACACAGCAGGAGGTAAATTTGATACACTCTGTTTTATCATCAGGACTCCTTTAAAAAGCATCATTATTGAATTAGAGGAAGGGTAATATTTATTGGTATAGTGAAATACTTGAATATATGATGAGACTTTTGAGTAAGTCTGCTTATCATTGAGAGGGAAATGTGCTATTTAGTTAAAGAAAAAAAGGCTGAAAAATTGTGTGAGAGTTCGTACTTTTAAATCATTGATAAAAATCTTATATTTTCTGGAGATAAGTACTATTGTACCCATCACTAATTCTTTCTTAAAAAAAAAACAACAATTTCCCTTATTTTAAAATTTGTAACTTAAAAAGCGCTTTCATACATATCATGTCCTGCATGTTGTTTTAGGATAATAAAATGAATACAAGCCAAAATGTGATGGGCATTTAAAAAAAATATACCCAGTGCCTACTAAGGAATATTAAAGTAAGAAAAAGAAAAAGCAATTTTTACCTTCAGATACAGCAATATTTACCTTTGTACTATCTTGGTACCAATGCTTGAGTTTTTGAAACACGCAGCAACTTGGGTTATAACTTAATATGTAAGTCTAGTTACATTTAAATATAAATATAAATATACATATTGCAATAATTGCTATGTACACATGTATGAAAAAGACAAATATATAATTTAGTATGCTATTTATCTGTAAATAGATATACAGGCCCATGAATTGTCTTCCTTTATCATGTATCTTAATCCACACACAATTATTTAAATAGCATTTTAACAAGTATAAATTGATATTTCAAATATTACTATTACTTTTGATTTTGTTGGTGATAGAGCAGGATAACTTTTGAAGAGGATTTGAGTTTAAGTTAAATTTAATATGTTAAGTGTAATATAAATGATGTGATTGTAATGAGGGTCATTCATGCTGCAGATAAAATGCAATGTGTTTGGGAATATGTCAGCATGTCTTCATCGAGATAGTCTTGTACTTGTTTAAGCACTGAAATTGATGCTTTCATGGTGGAACCAGGCCTGATGAACAGAACATTCAACAGAACATTAACAGTAGGGACAAAGACGGTGATAAGTAATATGGATTGTCACCAATGTGAATGAAGACTCGACCATTTATTTTCTTTTTGTAAATTTATTTCATTTTTTTTTATAGAGACACACTCCCACAGTGTCTCAAACTCCTAGGCTGAAGCAATCCTCCCGTCTCAGCCTCCAATATTTCTGGAATTGTAGTCATGATCCATCATGCCTGGCGTGAGATATTTCTTTTAAATAAAATTTTACATAAAAGTTTATGGAAAAAATAATGAATTATCAACTCATAACACAAATTTAATGCTTACTGTGACCATTAGAGGTTAAAAAAGTAGCAATTAATCAAATATTTCTACAGAAACCACATTTTACCCTGCAAGCATTTTGGTCTCTACATTAGCAGCTAATGGGAATATTTGGAAAAAATTCTAACATTTGAGTGATATCTGCAATCAAACAGATATGCTTCCAGACACTCTGATACTGAGCTACCTTTCGTTAAGAAGGGCTATCAGTCCAATTTGCTCTCCACATTTAAAAACTAGAATTCTGAAAGTTGCATATTATTTAGTTTTCAAAAACACAGAAGCAAACATGTTATTGAATTATAGTTATTTTTGATGACTGCATTTTTTCAAATTAAAAATTTCTCACACATTTGGTTGAATCTATTATTAATCTTTACTTGTTTTAAAAACCATTGCTTAGTATTAACATTTCCTGCACCACAGTAATTATAATATTTCATATTTATGCTAAATGAGTTTCTTTTATTTTTATTCAAGATTAATTATATGTATGCTTTTGTGATTAATGCAGTTCTTTAAATCAGGGGTCCCCAAACCCCAGGCCACTGACCAGTAGAAATAAAGTACACAATAAATTTAATGCCTGTAAATAATCCCAAAACATCTCCCACCCTCAGCATATGGAAAAATTGTCTTCCACGAAACTATTCCCTGGTGCCAAAAAGATTGGCGACTGCTGCTTTAAGTGACATAAGGTAATGATCCGTGGCCTGTAAGCAAATGGGCAGCCCAGCAGGAGGTGAGCAACAGAGGAATGAGCAAGGCTTCATCTCTATTTACAGCTGCTCCCCCTCACTTGGATTAGTGCCTGAGCTCCACCTCCTGTCAGATCAGCAGTGGCATTAGATCTAATAGGATCATGAACCTTATTGTGAACTGCACATATGAGTGATCTAGGTTGATGCTCCTTATGAGTATCTAATGCCTGATGATCTGTCACCATCTCCCATCACCCCCAGATGGGTCCATCTAGTTGCAGGAAAACAAACTCAAGGCTCCCACTATTCCTACATTATGGTGAGTTGTATACTTATTTCATTATATATTACAATTTAATAACAGTAGAAATAACGTGTGCAATAAATGTAATGCCTGTAAATCATCACCAAACCATTCCCACCCCTAATATATGGAAAAATTATTTTCCACAAAACTGGTCCCTGGTGCCAAAAAGGTTGGAGACTGCTGCTTTATGTGACATAAATTTGTATGTAATTTAGAATTCTATAGACAGAATGTTTCCTGACACCAGCCACTGAGCTAAACTTGAATTATGACTTTTTACCCTTGATATGTTCTTAGTATGGGTGTAGTATCATTCTTAGCCTCTTGAATTGGAGCTTGACCTGTGGCTTCCTTTGACTAATGGTATGTAGTCATCCATGACAGTGTGCTTTTCTGAGTCTAAGTCTTAAGGGTCTCATGTATTGCCTTGTGCTTTTGACATCACTATGAGAAGAGCATGCCCTGCTGACCTGCTAATCCAAGGAGGATGGCATAGATGGGGAGTGGACTAGAACTCACAGACATGCAGTGTGGAGAAAAACAGTTCATCTAAACCCAACATGGAGCAGATGACCCCTGGGTGACCTCAGTTTCATGAAAAAACAGTCAAAATCAGAAGACCTTATAAAGCTGAGCCCTGCCCTGGTCAGCCAACTCACGGTTAATGTCTCAGGGCATTAGCAGGTCTATGATTCTCAATGTAGTTTGATATAAATCACAGTTTTTGGTACGGGTTGACTCCGTGTCTCCATCCAAATCTCATCTTGAATTATGATTCCTATGTGTCGAGGGAGGGTCCTCATGGGAGGTGATTGGATCATGGGGGCAGTTTCCCCCATGCTGGTCTCATGATAGTGAATGAGTTCTCAAGATATCTGGTTGTTTGATAGTGTGGCACTTCTATCTCTCCATCTCCTGCAGCTATGTAAGACATGCTTTGCTTTCCCTTTGCCTTTCACCGGGATTATAAATTTCCTGAGGCCTCCCCCACCATAACAGAACTGTGAGTCAATTAAACCTCTTTTATTTATACATTACCCAGTTTCAGGCAGTTTTCTATAGCAGTGTGAAAATGGACTACTACATTTTTTTTTTTTTTTTTTTTTGCTTTTGATTTTGTTTGTTTCATTTGGCAATAGCCAATTAATATAACTACTTTATTTTTCATAGATAGTTTCACGTGTTTCTTCTTCTGTCCTTTTGCTAAAATGGGTAACTGAAATTAAATACTTGAGTAAGTTACTAAGTGTGCCGTGTAAATTTACTACAGTGTGAGGACATTACAGTGAATGTATTATGAACAGTAGACTAACCAACAAGTCATACATGACTAGGTTTAGTTTATTCCAATTCACAAGGGAAATGCTTTGAGAGTTTTTATATTTGTCTGGTTTTTTTTGTTTTTGTTTTTGTTTTTTTGTTTTTGTTTTTTGACCACCTAGCTTTCTTTTTAGTCTGGTAATTGAAAACTTTTTTTTCTTTTTTGATATTTTCTTTGATGCATGAATAACTACTTGGGGATACCTTAAAAAACATGTTCTGAAAAGCCCGCCTAAAGCCAAGTATTGAAGCTTTAGTCTCCCTTAAATTTTACTTAAACATTTAGTAACTTGGTTTATCTGGATAAGCTCTATCTGGAGCAATTCTCCTAAGTGCTGCTCACTGCTGACAAGTCATTTATAACCCATCAACATTGCACTTAGTTTTACCTACTCATGTTTTTTCTTCTTAAAGGTAAGGATGCTATTGGGCTGAATTCAGTAAGACATATAAGTGAATTTTCATTGCCATCATAAAATTCTGCCTGGTTCTTGCTGTGTCATGGCAAACATTTGTGAGATTCTTAGCTTATGTTACTAGTTCAGTGTGTACTCCAAGTCTAACTCACAAATAATAAAATCTCAATTCTCTCTCCAGAATAACAGCTATGTTTGGAAACTCACAGTCACCTGATTGGAACACAAAGTCTATATTCAACGGCAAAAGAAACCAAATCACTTAAATCAGCATAATAAACAAACACAATGTAGAAAAAAACAGGTTATGTTGCATATAATTTTTTAACATCTAGCGAGTTAAGATGCCAAAGGCAAGCTTCGATATAAAACCAATGTAAAACTGGTTTCACATAACCCCAGCGGAGAATCCAGACAATAATTTATTTAATCATGCTCTACAAACAACAAGATTGCATGAAGTTCTACTGTGAATGGCTGTCATTACTACCGATTAGAATAACTAGATTTAGACAAGTTATTGAAAGGATAGACTTAAAATGCTCAAGTTTCAATAATATTTCACTTTTAGAAGAAATCTGTAAAAGATACAATCAAGAATATCACTTTCAAGTAACTAGGACTTCATAAATCCCTGAAAAAAATTTATTTTCCAAGGTAAATAAAATAAAAGAGAATATAATAGAGAAAATATGTATACAATATGATCAGACATGAATATATGTGCATATATATATATATATAACCTACGTGTGTGTGTGTATGTATATAAATGCATCTCTCTTCCCAATGTCTTATCTATGGGATGTGGACGAGCTAAACTATTATACGGTAGGAATGATTCACAAATTATGTTATTTTCTAGTTAGTGATAAAAATGAAAAATATCTGGGCACTTAAATATTGATTTCTACTTTTTTTGACAGATTGGAGACCAAATTCTAGTTACTGAATCAGAATGTCTAATTTAGATGTAAATGAGTAACCCATCCGCCAAGTGTCTTCTAAGGCAGTGACAGTTATGTTCCATAGACCAGTTGAGTCATTCTTCTTGTATCAATCTGAGATGACTTAGCAGGAGACTGACCCACACATGCAAATTTTAATTATTTTTTCTTTTCTTTCTTTTTTTTTTTTTTTTTGAGATGGAGTCTCGCTCTGTTGCCAGGCTGGAGTGCAGTGGTGCAATCTCAGCTCACTGCAACCTCCACCTCCCAGGTTCAAGCGATTCTCCTGCCTCAGCCTCCCAAGTAGCTGGGACTTTAGGAGGGCACCACCCAGCTAATTTTTGTATTTTTAGTAGAGTTGGGGTTTCACCATGTTAGACAGGATGGTCTCTATCTGCTGACCTTGTGATCCACCCACCTTGGCCTCCCAAAGTGTTGAGATTATACATGTCAGCCAACATGTCTGGCCTACAAATTGCTATTTTTATTTCATTTGAAAACTCACCAGCAACAAGTGGAGCATATAAAATAAAACGTAGAAACAATTTAAACTACAAATTAATTATGAATAAAGAAAATAACTATGGATACTTTATAATATAAATTTAAGGAAAATGTAGAGTTTTGGAGGCGGTAAATTTTAAAATGCTTTTGTAAAAATATATTAATAATAAGTAAAAACATATCCAGACTGATTTTACCTAGTTCTTGCTGAAACTCGCTGGTCTTCAAGAAGAGTTCTACAGAAAACTGGGATTTTCAGGGCAGCCTAAACGTTTTGATTCAAGACAAGAACATGCCTGGGTTTTAGCTCCCATGCTAAACTTTATCAAGGTAATTTTGCTTCTATCCATTACTTTTTAATATTAACATTGTGCAGCAAAATATTTATTTTACAAAATACTTTCAGTATAATTTGTTTGCAAAAGAATGGCTGTATTACTCAATAAGGAGACTTTAACAATTTTTAATTAGTTATTAATTTAAAGTCTGTGATATGAAGTTAATAGAAATTGAGCAGATTATAATGACCTAAATGCAATCCATAGTACAGTAGTTAATATTAGCAATGTTGCTAGACACTTTTAAATCAAATTGCATACTCAACTACAGCTTTCAATCATTTCAGAGTAATTTATATTTGACGTATTCTTCCTCTGAAAACAACTATAAAACCAATAAAAATATGCATACAGCAATTCTTTTCAGGCATTGAACAACAGAAATACATGACTGAGATTCCTTAGGGAATGGAGAAACATGAAGGGACTCTATCTCCTTGGCCTCCTTTCTGCTGACATTCTCCTGGCATATCACACATACGTATGAAGAACTAAGAGAGGGCAGTTCTCCTAGCCAAGAATTATGAAGAACACTTATGCCAGCCACATTTGCATGTGCTACTTCAAACTGTCCACTTGTGAGGCTGCCAGTTTTGACTGGGGACCAACAGAAGAGCATACTCCATAATGAGGTGAGGTTTTAGTACAAGCTGCTCTTCTTTGGGATCTTATGCTGCAGCAAATTCAATACCATTCAATATGTTTCTTGAAAATAGGGATGCTTTATGGTATATCTGACAAATAACGGTGAGAGAATCACAGAGAAGACTTCTAAGATTTTAAGTCAAATCTATGTCATCTTCTACAAATAATTATTCTTCTCTAGAAAGAAACAAAAACAAAAAAGATGAACAAAAACTTGTGGCTTGCTATTCAGTCTTCATAGAGGGTGAAAGCATAATCATGATGCCAATTAGTTGATCATGCTGTCTGAAATTTCCATCATAATATCACAGCCACATGCCATAGTTTGGGTGTGTACATCGGTTACCGATATACATATACACACGGACACATACATATATAGATATAAATGTATGTGTACATAATAGATGGGTATTCCATGCTAACCAACGGACAATTATTACAGAGATGGTTCTCAATAGCCACCCGTAGACAATATGGTCTATTTTAAATTGATTTTATTCAACTTCTTTCTCTTGCCATGGCATTGCTTTATAAACGGCTATTTGAAAACTATGGTGAGAGGGATATGGTATGTAATGGATTCAACATCTTATCAAAGCTGATCCATCTACCACAACTATTGAATTTTTGTTACCAATTTTGTATTTTCAAAGTTACGAAAATGTAAGAGCCTGATGTTAGTTTTTTGTTTGTAATTTTTTATGTCTTGAAAGAAGAGAGGAAAATTATTAGGAAAACCACCTGAAAATAAATAGTAGCAAAAAATTGTTTGTGTGTTTATTTATTTTGTCAAATTTTAGACTTTGGCAGTACATATACAAGTTTGATGCATGGGTGTGTGGCATGGTGCTGAGGTTTGTGCTTCTAATAATCCCATTGCCAAAGTAGTGAGCGTAGTATCTGACAGGTAGTTTTTCAACTTCCTTTCCCCTCTCTCCTCCCTTTTGGAATCTCCTGTGTTTATTGTTCCTGCTTTGTGTCCATGTGTATGCAAAGTTTAACTCCTACTTATAAGCGAAAACATGTGGTATTTAATTTCTGTTTCTGTGTTAACTGGCTCAAGATAATATATGCCCCTGGAATTAATGAACTTACCACACGCCTCATCACTAAGAAGTAGCTGACTGAATGAAATGGCTTGCTGATGACTAAAGTATAGCATTAGTTGAGAGACAGTACATTGAAATGATAGGAATTTCCCTCACAGGATGTAGTTTATGGTTTGAATTAGAGACCATTATATGATATTTTCACCTTCATAGTTAAAAAACAAAAATTAGGAAACCAAGGAGTTATCATAGAAGTGACTTCCCTTGCTCTTATTCCTAATAAACCACTAATAGAAAAATTTTTTTCTTGGCAATTTTGAACTCTGCTTCTAAGGTGAACTTAGTTATCAGGGAAAGAGTGCTTTATTCAGAGAAGGTAACTTTGGTACTGCTGAACTGGAAAATAAGTTTGCCCCTGATAACCTTGGGCCACATATCCACTGAACTAACCACAGAAAAAGAAGTTACTCTAATGGTTGAAGTGATTGATACTGATTACCAAGAGGAAATTGTTTTGCTTCCACACAACAGGAGCACAGAGGATTCAATGCTTTTAAAAGGAAGAGGTTCATAGCACTTTTATGCAAATAGTAAAAGTAATGGAAAAATTAGAGCAACCTAAGAAAGCAGAAATAATGAGGACTCAAATACTTGAGAAATAAAGGGTTTGAGTTATTTTACCTGGTAAAGAATTCCAACTTGCTAATGTTTTTGCTGAAAGCAAAAAATTCCAACAGCTAATTTTTTGCTGAAAGCAAAAAAATAAAAATATATTGAATAGGTAACAGTTTGCAGATGTCAAATATAGTCTCGTGACCAATTACAGCAGTGAAGACACTGGTACTTTTATATGTATTTTCTTTGCTTGTTATGTTTACATATTTACTTATATCCAGTTATTAAGTATTTTCCTCTCTTTCTACTTATTGCTTTATATACACATTATTGAAGATTTAACTTACAATTTTTTGCCTTAGATAAGAAATACTCAGTTAAATGGTTACTGGATTTGAGAAGTAACCAACGTAGCTAGTGATAGATAAAATGACAGTTGAGACCTAGTGTCCCCTCATGGTGGTGGAGGGTAAGAACTTCATCCCTAGTACATAAAATAATGACATCTTGATAGGTGGAAACAGAGTTGTTTTTGTTGTTTTATGGAAAGTAAATGTTTGAATAAGGGTGAGGATGGAATATGAATAACCATCCACATAGAATATGACAGTTGTCAGTTTATTGACTTTCAACTGCAGATCAATCTTTTCTTTCCTGCATTGTTATAGGGGACCTGGACACTACTTAGCCAACTGATGTTGATGTTGAGCTTTGTCAACAAAGGGAACTAGAGAGACATCCCAAATCTTGGGCAGGAGGAAGGGATTCTGCTGTTTCAACATCACGAGCAGCAGATGGCTGGGTAGTATTAACCTCAGAGGCCCTCATGAGCCAGCCCATAAATCTCAGTGAAGCTGAAATACTCTGGTGGGTTTCTCTGAAGCCCGGTAGGCTACTGCTATGGGCTAGTTGCTGTTCAAACTCTTGAGCAAATTTCTTCACCACTTAGAGGGCTGGCTTGTACCCTCCAGCAAATTTACTTGCCATGGCAGTGAAAGTGTTCCTGGGATAGCTCCACTCTTTGGAAAGAGGTTTGAATCACAGCTTTGGGGGCTTTCTCTTACCATAAATTTCTAAGTCACTTCCCTATTCACTTTCTCTTAGCCTTAGAGGTCGAATCAACTTTATATCTTTGCTGCTTTTGCACCCCTTAAAGACTTCCTTTTCTGATTCACTAATCACATGTACTAGGTAACAATTCTTACCATTTACTTTGCCTTGTTCAATTTATCAGTACGGTTTCTGTCTCTTGACTTTACCCTAATACAGCCACATGTCTTGAAACAACTCTATTCTTTCTTGACATTTCTTTAGCTTTCCTTTCTTTCTAATACTATTATCTGCTTCATTTATTCTTTTTAAGACTAAATTTTAAAACATATGCAGTAATGGCATTTATGAAGTATTGTGTTTTTAATTTTTGAAGCAGGAGAAATTAAAGGCTTTTAAATTTTCTTTAGGGAAAAATGGTATATTTTAAAAATGCTGGCTATCTTTATTTTCTTGTGCTTAACCAGACTCTGACTGTTAAGGTTCTGGAGTCAGTATTCAATCCAGGTTCAAAGTACTGGCATGCCCTTTAATATCTCTTTACTCTCTCTGCAACTCCAGGTAAGTTTAATAGATACTATCTATAGAGATAATACATGTAAATGAGTGGGCATCAAGGTATGAAAACATTAATTCATATGCTTTTACAGTTCAAAATTTAGCCTAGTATAATAAATTACTTATGGGTAAACTGGGGAAGAAGAAATATAAAACAATAAATGTAATTTAAAATAGGAAGTAAATGGGGAGGACATCACCTGTTCATGTGAATCTTATCATTTCTTCCATGTTTATCCTACAAAAGAGGTCCAAATGACCCCTGAAGCTAAAGCCAGAAAAACATAAATGTCTTTGATTAATAACTAGCTCTTCTATATGTATCGTTTGCATATATGATTTTTGCCTTGGTGTATACTTCTCTTACATATTGTTCACTTATTTCTATAATCAGCCTTAAAGTTTAGTCTACCTAAAAATGGAGGAATTTCACAATAGAATGATCAAGGCAAGGAAGTAAAGAACCTCCTTAAATACTTGAATGAAAATTTTACTTTTGTTTTCATGTTTCCATTGAAAAAGCAAGATAAAGAGCTAAAACAAAAACTATGCTAATTCATCAAGTAGAGGAAATGTTACTAATATTAGCTTTAACCAGTGAGGCTGATTTGTACTTGGAATGGTATTTGGGTTTACATTACTGTAGAATAAGTAGGAAGCATTTTTAAACTAGATGAGTAACAGACTTTATTGATATTTTAATCAAAATAAGTGTGTTAAATTCCCTTTTACTTTATCAAAATTAATTCATTTTTATATCACTCCATTACACCATAAGATGAGGACAATTTACTTCCTTTAGATGCAACCAGATGAAGACCTGTGGAACAGATGGAGGGCACAACCTGGGATGGAGCCTTACAGAGACAGATCTGTCATCAAATCTCTGCAAATCACATTTTACCACTTCATGGGCTACACTCCTATGGCTATTTTATAATGTAATTTGCTGCCACACAAAAGACTTTGTAGCCCGGTAAAATGACTATTTTGTTGTATTTAAAATGTGTCTGAAAACAATAACAAAATTAAGGGGCTGGAGTATCATAGGGAGATAATGTCCACAGGAGGTACATAAGATGCATTAACAAGACCTCTTTCTGCCGAAATTCCTGCTTTATATTCTAATTTGCCATTAAAGATTTATTTTCCCAGTTTCTTATGATTATAAGCACACCTGTTCTAAATGACTGTGATCATAGACTGAAGGAATTCTGTGCTAAGTACTACTTCTCTTATGCTCTCTATTTTGTCTAGAACAGGAATTTGTCTTTGCATGACTGATTCTCAAAACAGTGAGTTGTACATGAGGTGGAATTTATAATATTTTATAGACACAGAGTGTGAATTTATTTTACAATTGAATTTTAAACATCTCATCCATGCCTAGCTGATTTTATGTCTTAAAGACAATCTGAACTCTGAATATTAACAATTATAGCATATCTTGCATAGTTTTATGTTATTCATTGTATCTTGCAAATGAAAATAATGAGACTCTTGGTTATTCTCTTACTATATTTTAGGTCAGTGCAACTGATAATTCTCAATTCATCATTCATAGTTATAATAAACTGGGTCTATGGTCTCTGTGAAACTTTTGTACAATAGAAACAAAACTGAATGATAACTTTGCATTTCTAAAATGTAAAACAATTGAAGTCTGTTTTACAAAATGCTACAGATTCCTCCAAAGTTTAAAGCACCAAAAATGTTCTTAAAGATACAAGTTATATAAATAACCACATATGCTATACTTTCAAATAAAATGTATAGAACTATTAAGGTCATGGATAGCCTAGTATCACAAAATAATTTGAATAAGTTATATTTTGGTTCAGAGAAGAGAGAGATCAATTTGAACAGAATATACAAGCAGTTCCTAAAGAATGGAAAGCTCTCAGTTTGTTCTTACTATGTCTTCAAGATATTTAATATCTGTTCACTTCTGTCCCATCCTCTGTATGTCTGTCTCATTTTATTTCCCATTCTGCAGTCCAGCTGTCTTGGTACTACTTGCACAGAGTTTAACTCGGTTGCTCATTCTCCCTGCAAAATATTAGCCATAACCATTGATCCCACATTAACTGCAAACTTTCTGAGCTGATTAATGAAATTTCTCTTTGTCTAAATTCAGAACTCCTAGGAAATAGAATCAATCTCATTGGTTCATTTTGACTAAGGGGTTAGAATGGCAATTTTCACATGCTTCTATTAGATAATGGCATATATCTTTTTTTAAGTGAAAATTAGCAGTGAAGAAATAATACCAAGTGCTGAAGCATGGTGAGATTTGAGTAGACTAATGAGATATTTGTATGACAACTGAATTTGATTTAGTAAAATGTAAGAACAAACTTTTTGTTTACTCCAATACACATGCCCTTATTCATTGCTGTCAGGCAGATTTCTTTTCTCACAGGTCACCCACCATTTCATACTTATTTCTGTTTCTATCCAATTTATTCTTCGTCATTTATCTCCTTTTTCTGGAAGGTTCTCTAACAAATAAATCAAATTTCTTTGTATGTTTGTTACACAAAACTTACATTTTAATATGCCATTCGACCACTAATTTTTTCACATATTTACTATTTACTATATATTTGTATGTCACACCTGCTCAGTTATAGAATTTGTGAAGTTATACAGCTTTTTGTACTTGTTTTTTGGTAACCATAGTCATATATAATCTACTATAAAATTCTGCTACTGAATATGAAGTCTAATGCTAGCCTCCTGTGTCTGTGTTACACATCACTCCTCTTTGAATTACCAGAATAAGTTCAGGGCTAGAACTGTATAGCTGAGTGCAATAAAAACAGTGTCATCAAATTATGGGAAGATATTACAGAAGGTTATTCTAGCTTGTTTTGAGAATATGACTTTACTTTTATACCCTTGTTGGTAAAATATGTTAAATATTTTTACCTACCAAAAATGTAGAAAATAACTAGGTGAGACATGAAAACATAGAAAGTTTCATCCTGGCTAGCATAGTGAAACCCCGTTTCTATTAAAAAATACAAAAAATTATCAGGGCATGGTGGCACGCACCTGTAGTCCCAGCTACTTGGGAGGCTGAGGCAGGAGAATCACTTGAACCCAGAAGACGGAGGTTGCAGTGAGCCGAGATCGTGCCACTGCACTCCAGCCTGGGCAACAGAGCAAGATTCCATCTCAAAAAATAAATAAATAAATAAATCAACTTTTCTGCAGAAAAACTGAACTAAGCAATGTTTAATTATTATCTTGTCATGCAATTCAGAAACCAGTATAAGAATAAAAACTTGAAAATATCTGAAAAAGCAAAACTTAAATGTGTTCCACTTTATAAGATTATAATTGTCAGAATAGTATTAATATTGATTTTATAAGGAATATTGACATTTATTAAAATACAGCATCTGTTTCTTTTTTTAAATTGTATTTTACTTTAAGTTCTGGGATACATGTGCAGAATGTGCAGGTTCGTTACATAGGTATACATGTGTCATGGTGGTTTGTTGCACCAATCAACCCTTCATCCAGTTTTTAAGCCCTTGCATGCATTAGGTATTTGTCCTAATGCTCTCCCTCCCCTCGCACCCCACCCCCTGACAGGCCCTAGTGTGTGATGTTCCCCTCCCCGTGTCCATGTGTTTTCATTGTTCAATTCCCACTTATGAGTGAGAGCATGTGGTGCTCTTAAATGGAATCATATGCAATCCTACTAAATGTGGGGTTAATAGATGATGTGGCAGAACACAGACTATTTGCTAATATACTAGAATTGTTTTAAAAGAAGAATTAATGCTTGCTTTATTGAGAAAATCTTGCTATAAAGAAAATGATATTATTAAATTAGCTGAATGATGTAGATGATTTAGCTTTGGCATACATTCTATATCAAATTGTAGATAAGCATTTTGTGCTTTTTTATTACGGTGACAATGAATGATAACTGTGAACAAGTGCGCAGCAAAGCTATCTACTTTTTTGGTACAATTTCTAGTAAGGCAGGTATTAAGAGAAACAGCTTTGCTTGAGTATGCAAAATCTCTTTTTAGAGTTTTGTCTTGTGGGTCACAATTCCTAACAATTAATATTATCTATTTTTACTTTTCTGTGAATATATGTTGCCTTTATTTTGAAGAATAATTTTACCAGAAATAGAATCAGTTGTTGATTTTTTTCTTGTTTTTAGGGTTTTGTCATTTCATTGTTTCTTACAAAAACAGTGAAAGTTCATATTATTGTCACTAAGTAATGTTATCTCTCAAAGTAATGTTATCGCTCAGTGGTTTCGTAATTTTCTCTATGTTTTAGCCATCTGCTGTGATGGTCTATGTGTGGATCTTTTTTGTTTGTCCAACTTGAGATTAAATGAAACCAAATTTGGAAAATTTTTAGCCATTAACTCTTCAATTTTCTTTGTATTTTTCCTTTCCTTCTTGCCGTGGAAGTTCCATTACACATTTTTTTTGGAGGACTTGATGTTGTCTGAAATATTTCTGAGGCTCTGTTCTTTTTTATGTTTATAGTTTAAGTTCTGGGATACATATGCCGAACTTGCAGATTTGTTACACAGGTATACATGTGCCATGGTGGTTTGCTGCACCCACCAACCCATCATCTACATTAGGTATTTCTCTAACGCTATGCCTCCCTTAGCCCCCCACCCCCTACAGGCCCTAGTGCGTGATGTTCCCCTCCCTGTATCCATGTGTTCTCGTTGTTCAACTCCCACTTATGAGTGAGAACATGTGGTGTTTGGCTTTCTGTCCCTGTGTTAGTTTGCTGAGAATGGTGGTTGCCAGCTTCATCCATGTCCCTGCAAAGGACATTAACTCATGCCTTTTTATGGCTGCATAGTATTCCATGGTGTATATGTGCCACATTTTCTTTATCCAGTCTATCATTGACGGGCATTTTGGTTGGTTCCAAGTCCTTGCTATTGTGAATAGTGCTGCAGTAGCCATATGTGAGCATGTGTCTTTATAGTAGAATGATTTATAATCCTTTGAGTATATACCCAGTAATGAGATTGCTGGATCAAATGGTGTTTCTGCTTCTACATCCTTGAGGAATCTTCCACAATGGTTAAACTAATTTACATGCCGACAAACAGGGTAAAAGTGTTCCTATTTCTCCAAATTCTCTACAGTATCTGTTGTTTCTTTACTTTTCTTTTTGAGACAGAGTCTCCTCACCCAGGCTGGAGTACAGTGGCACAATCTCGGCTCACGGCGGCCTCTGCCTCCCAGGATCAAGAGATTCTCCTGCCTCAGCCTCCTGAGTAGCTGGGATTACAGGCACATGCCACAACTCCCAGCAAATTTTTGTATTTTTAGTAGAGACAGGGTTTCACCATGTTGGTCAGGCTAGTCTCGAACTCTTGACTTCATGATCCACCTACCTCAGCCTCCCAAAGTGCCGGCATTACAGGTGTGAGCCACTGCACCCAACCGTTTCCTGACTTTTTAATAATTGCCATTCTAACCGGCGTGAGATGGTATCTCATTGTGGTTTTGATTTGCATTTCTCTAATGACCAGTGATGATGACGTTTTCTTCACGTTTGTTGGCTGCGTGAATATCTTCTTTTGAGAAGTTCTGTTCATATCTCTTGATCACTTTTTGATGGGTTGTTTGGTTTTTTCTTGTAAATTTGTTTAAGTTTCTTGTAGATTCTGGATACTACCCCTTTGTCAGATGGATAGATTGAAAAATGTTCTCACATTCTGTATGTTTGTTTGTTGCTTGTTCATACTGATCATAGTTTCTTTTGCTGTGCAGAAGCTCTTTAGTTTAATTAGATTCCATTTGTCAGTTTTGGCATTTGTGGCCATTGCTTTTGGTGTTTTAGTCATGAATTCTTTGCCAATGTCTATGTCCTGAATGGTATTGCTTAAGTTTACTACTAATTTTTTGTTTTTGTTTTTGTTTTGTTTTGTTTTGTTTGAGACGGAGTCTCACTCTGTCATCCAGGCTGGAGTGCAACGGCATGATCTTGCCTCACTGCAGCCTCTGCCTCTCAGGTTCAAGTGATTCTGGTGCCTCAGCTTCTCAAGTAGTTGAGACTACAGGCACCTGCCACCACGCCCGGCTAATTTTTTGCATTTTTAGTAGAGACGGTGTTTTGCCATGTTGTCCAGGCTGGTCTTGAACTCCTGAACTGAAGCAGTCCACCCACCTCAACCTCCCCAAGTGCTGGTATTAGAGGTGTGAGCCACCATGACTGGCTCTTCTAGGATTTGTATGGTTTGAGGTCTTGCATTTATGTCTTTAATTCATCTTTAGTTAATTTTTGTATAAGGTGTAAGGAGGGGTTCCAGCTTTAGTTTTCTGCATATGGCTAGCCAGTTTTCCCAACACCATGTATTAAATAGGAAATCATTTCCCCATTGCTTGTTTCTGTTATGTTTTTCAAAGATCAGATGGTTGTAGCTTGTGGCATTATTTCTGAGGTCTCTGTTCTGTTCCATTAGTCTGTACGTCTGTTTTGGTACCAGTACCATGCTGTTTTGGTTACTGTAGCTTTCTAGTATATTTGAAGTCAGGTTACATAATGCCTCTGGCTTTGTTCTTTTTGCTTAGGATTTTGTTAGCTATATGGGCTTTTGTTTTTGGTTCCAGATAACATTTAACACAGTTTTTTTTTTTTTTCTAATTCTGTGAACAAAGTCAATGGTAGCTTGATGGGTATAGCATGGAATCTATAAATTACTTTAGGCAGTATGGCTAAATTTTCACAACATTGATTCTTCCTATCCATGAACACGGAATGTTTTTCCATTTATTTGTGTCATCTCTTAATTCCTTGAGCAGTGGTTTGTAGCTCTTCTTGAAGGGGTCCTTCACATTCCTTGTAAGTTATATTCCTAGGTATTTTATTCTCTTTGCAGCAATTGTGAATGGAGGTTCACTCATGATTTGGCTCTCTATTATTGGTATATAGGAATGCTTGTGATTTTTGCACATTGATTTTGTATCCTCAGACATTGCTGAAGTTATTTACCAGGTTAAGGAGATTTTGGGCTGAGATGATGGAGTTTTGTAAATATACAATCATGTCATCTGCAAACAGAAACAATTTGACTTCCTCTCTTGCTATTTGAATACCCTTTATTTCTTCCTCTTGCCTGACTGCCCTGGCCAGAACTTCCAATACTGTGTTGAATAGGAGTGGTGAGAGAGGGCATCCTTGTCTTGTGCTGGTTTTCAGAGAGAATGCTTCTAGCTTTTCCCCATTCAGTATGATATTGGCTGTGGGTTTGTCATAAATAGCTCTTATTATTTTGATATATTTTCCATAAATACAAAGTTTATTGAGAGTTTTTAGCATGAAAGGATGTTGAATTTTATCTAAGGCCTTTTCTGCATCTGTTGAAATAGTCATGATTGACTCTGTTTATTTTTAATTTATCTTTTTTGAGATCTATTTTTATATTAGTTAATTTTTATAAATCTACTTTCAAATTGACTGACTCTTTTATTATTTCAGATCTGCTGTTGAACTCATTCAGTGTTTTTTAATTTTTGTTTTTGCATACTTAAATTCTAGAAGTTCTAAAATATAGTTTGTTTTTGTATTGAAACCCCTGTTGGAAAAATCATTGCAAACATATTTTCCTTTAACTCTTTAAACATAATTTTCTTTCATCCTTTTGATATACAATAATGCACCAAATAACAATGTTTTGGTCAATGAACTTTATATGTGATAGTGGTCCGATAACATTAAAATGGACCTAAAAAATTACTGATACCTAGTGATTTTGTAGCCCTCATATGTCAAAGGACAATGCATTACTCATGTGTTTATGGAGATGCTGATGTGAACAAACCAATTGCACTGCCAGTTGTATAAAAGTATAGCAGATAAAAATTAAGTACAATATATAATACTTAATAATATTAACAACTATGTTATTGGTTTATGTATTTATTTTTTATTATTATTTTAGTGTGTATTTTTATTTATATTTAAAAAAAATTAAAAACCAGCCTCAAGCAGGTTCTTCAGGAAGTCATCCAGAAGAAGGCATTGTTATCATAGTAGATTACAGCTCTGGTAGTGTTATTACCCCTGAAAACCTTCCAGTGGGACGAGATGTGGAGATGGAAGACAATGATATTGATGATTCTGAGCCTGTGTAGGCCTAGGCTGATTTGTGTGTTATGTGCTTTTTAAAAGTTAAAAAAAAAAAAAAAAAAGAAATCAAAAAAGACTTTCAGAATAAGAATGTAAAGAAAAAAATATTTTTGTACAACTACATGATGTGTTTGCATTTTAAGCAAAGTGTTACTACAAGAGATTCAGAAAGTTAAAAAAATTAAAAGGCATAAAGTAAAAATGTTGCAGTAAGTTAAGTCCAATTTATTATTGAATAAAGAAAAATACTTACTTTAAACTAAGTATACAATATTTTTATAGCCTACATTAGTGTACAGTCATGTTCTAGGTCTTCACATGTACTTACCACTCACTCGCAGACACACCCATAGCAATTTTAAATCCTGTAATCTCTATTCATGGTAAGGGCCCTATACAGATGTACCATGTTTACTCTTTGTATTGTCTTTTTACTCTATCTTTTAAAATGTTTCGCTATGCAAATAGTCAGCATAATTACCTACAAGTTTGTATCTGGTGGATTATAGATTACAGTACAGATTTGTAGCTTAGGGGTGACAGGCTACACCATCTAACCTAGGTGTATAGACTGGTTGTGTAGCAGGTTATACTTTCTAGGTTTGGGTAAATACACTTTGTGGTGCTTCGACAAACAATGAAATCTCCTAAAGATGCATTTCTCAGAATCTATCCTTGTAGTTAAATGATGCATGACTATATTTTTAGGAATGCTTTCTTTGTCTTCTAAATCCAACGTATGAACCCACACAATGGCAGTTTCTGTTGACTGCTTTTTCTTCAGTATGGGTGACATTTTGCAGTGTCTTTGTATATCTCATACATTTTTTGGTTAAAAACTAAACATGTTAGATAATATAGTATAACAACTCCAGATTCTTTTTTATCTCTTAAGAGGTTTTGTGTTTTTGCAGTAATTTACCTTTCTTTAATCTTTCCATACATGGTGAGCAGTATTTAATATTCCTGATCTTTCTTTCTTAATTACCTTTTTAGGCTGGTGATTTAGAAGTGTCCCAGTGTCTAAATAGATTAGTGGTCTGCCAACGTCTGCACCGTGTTTTTGCTCGAATATCTTGAAATTGTAAAGCTTCCAGTTTATGCTAATAAGTCTGTTTTTGAGTTGGAGAGTGTGTTCCTGTGATCAACTAATTTTCAAGTCTATCTCTGCTTTTCCTTTCCACTGTGCCCTCTTAGTTCTGTTAGTGGGGAGTTCCAAAAATCAGCCAAGAGTATAGGAAGAGCCCACCCAGTGCATCCTTAACTCTGGTTTATACAATATCCCCAGTACGTTTCTGGGTTTGATTGTTGTTGATGTTTATTTGTTTGTTTTGTCACTCAGAATGTAGGGACTTCTATTTTACTATGTGCCACCAAGATTGAAATATGTGACAATTTTTTATGCAATTTTAACACGTTTTAAAAAATATTGGTATGCCATATTTATTTCTCAGAGCTTTTTAGGCCAAAAATAATCTGATTTTACCTTCAAACTTTAAGGGCTCTTGAATAAAGCAGAATGATAAAGTTGAAATAACCTTAGACTTGATTCAAAAAGATGTATATTTGAATCTTGATGGCCAAGTTTATTTAGTATGTGAAAACAGTCTCTGACTCCCATGCTTGTTTTTTGTTGTTACTATTTCTTTTTTGTTACATACACCAGTGGTTTTTAAAGCCCTACTGTTAAGATATAAGTGAAGTGAAGTTTAAAAAGATGAAATAATTTAAGTATTAGATTTCTAAAAAAATACAAAAAGGTTACCTCTCTCTATCCAACACATTGTCAGGAACAAGCATGTCACATTTTCTGATTCCATTTAAAATACAAGCTTACTGAATTACATGCGTGATTTACATGCAATTTTTATATGATGCAGCCATAGGTAACTTTCTGGTTTACCTTTTTCCAATCTTCTTTTCTCAATGTTACTTTACATCAACAACTAAAGGTTTCTGACTCTTCCAAGTTTGCTCACACTTAAGAAGTTCTTATATTAATGAGATTGAAGAAATAATTCATATATTTCTTTCACTTAGTAATTACTTAAATAACTATTATTTGCTTGCTAAATCATCTCTAATTCCTCTGAGCTTCTCCTAGTCTAAGCACTCTCTTTCAGGACCCCTGATGATACATCTTCTAAAAAATTATTGGTGTCTTACTGAACCTCTTTATGAGATAAGCTGAGCTTTGGTGATTTTTTCCTTAAGGTGAAGCGGTAAGATCCTTTGCAAAATTATTGCTTTTTCTGTAGAGTTTAAAGAAAGTTTTGTTCTAAGTGATATGATCCTCTCTGGTCTGTTTCGGTTTGTTTGTTTGTTTGTTTGTTTTGAGATGGAGTCTCACTCTGTCGGCCATGCTGGAGTGCAGTGGCGCCATCTGGGATCACTGCAAGCTCCACTTCCCAGATTCAGGCCATTCTCCTGCCTCAGCCTCCGGAGTAGCTGGGACTACAGGCGCCTGCCACCACACCCAGCTAATTTTTCGTATTTTTAGTAGAGACGGGGTTTCACAGTGTTAGCAAGGATGGTCTCGATCTCCTGACCTTGTGATCCGCCCGCCTAGGCCTCCCAAAGTACTAGGATTACAGGCGTGAGCCACCGCGACTAATCTTTTTTTTTTATTTAATAAGTAAAATTTCTACTAAAATAACTATTGAAGGATCTTATTACTGTCATATCTTATTAGTGTACTTAGATTCCATTGAGAAATCTACGTTGGCCCCACTTTTTATGTAAAAGACATCATTCTTGCTAGGAGTTCTTTTTTTTGAGGGTCGTACCTGTTACACTTTAGAACTCTTTTCTATTATTGAGCTGAATTTTTATTTCAAGTACTCACTGAAGAAATATAGTATCTAAGCAAAAAAATATGATTAGGAAAACAGTAGCATTTTTTACAGACATTGATGACTATAGATGTCATAGGTAACTTTGGAATGTATTTTATAAAATTTATGTCAGTATTAATTCTCTTTTTAAAAACTATTCTTCTAACTGAAGGAAATATACAACAAAAGAAACATAAACTCTTAGATTAAATTGTTTTGAAAACAAATTTTATTTATAAAACTTTGTTGGAAAGACTAATAAGTATCTTGAGGCAATAATTTAGTTATCATTTTGAAGAAGTGTGTTCAATAATAAATATTTTAACAGTTAACAGTAAAAGATAATTGGCATTAGGCACTTATTCAGTGTCAGGATCTTTATTTTTACCATTTAAATAAATATTGAAAACAATGTTCATGTTTTTTGAACATAGTCACTAAGATTTAGATAGATTAAGTAACTTGCTTAAAGTGACAGAATTGCTAAAAGGTCAGCTCAGTACTTAAACACAGTCTGCCTTCAGAGCCCTGGCAATTACATTTAATGCAATGCTGCCTCTTTACCTTGAACTGATAATCCTGAGTTAGAACATTTTAAAGTAATTCTGATAAATTAGAATTATATATATTTGAAAAAAAGCAAACACTGCAATTACTTTTGCACCAATCTAATAATAGTTATTACATATAGTCCTCAGTCTTTTTTTGAAAAGAGTGTTGAAGATACTAGTGCTGGAACTACTCCAATTCTGCCAACATCCCAGAGATTTTTTTGTATCCTCATCAGTCTTGTTTCCAAATTGGCCGCGGCAAAATCATAAAGTTTCAGTCAAGTGGAAAGATACAGGGCTGGAAATCTGAAGATCTGATTTCTGGCACTTTTCTCCCAGTAACCTTTTTAAGACCTTATATATAAA
This sequence comes from Piliocolobus tephrosceles, assembly GCF_002776525.5. Taxonomy (NCBI): domain Eukaryota; kingdom Metazoa; phylum Chordata; class Mammalia; order Primates; family Cercopithecidae; genus Piliocolobus; species Piliocolobus tephrosceles. Next base: position 3,625,377 of record NC_045435.1, on the reverse strand, counting down.
TCTTTCAACATGTTAAATTTTAGAATCATATTAAATTGAACCACAGAGGATATTCTTTTCTATTTTATAACTACTTATCAGAGAGGCTAAATGATAAAATTATTTATGCTACGATTTTAGGAAAACACAACCAGAAAAATTCATTGATCTTTCAAAAGTATGACTGGGCCAGGCACGTGGCTCATACCTGTAAGCCCAGCACTTTGGGAGCCAAGGCATGTGTATCACCTGAGGTCAGGAGTTTGAGACCAGCCTGGCCAACATGATGAAATCCCATCTCTACTAAAAATACAAAAATAAGCCAGGCATGGTGGTGGGCGCCTGTAGTTCCAGCTACTTGGGAGGCTGAGGCAGGAGAATGTCTTGAAGCTGGGAAGTGGAGGTTTCAGTGAGTTGAGATTGTGCCATTGCACTGCAGCCTGGAGGACAAGAGCAAGACTCAATCTCAAAATAAATAAATAAATAAATAAATAAATAAATAAATAAATAAATAAAAAAAAATTTAAAATAATTTAAAAAAAACTTGAAATGGAGATAAAGATGAGAAAATGAATATTTTGAATAGTTATGTTTCATTCCTGAGGTTGGAATTCTCATTTTCGAATTTATTTTTAGTCAATATATTTTTCTTGATATCAAAACTTACTTATGTATTAGTTGACAGTCTTAATTTGGCTGAGCTTTTGAAAACTGGAAAACAGAAGGATATAATAATTATCAATAGTATGTTAAATGTTTGTTAAGCAATTTACCTATGTGATATCTGTAATCATTAATTTACATGCATTTCTTTATCTAGAAAATAAGAACTGAACTTAAGAATAGGGTTGAGAGAGGTTCCTCAACCTGTCCAAACTTACATATTTAGCAAGTCTTAATTACAAAGTCTTTAGATGCAGAATGCAGAAATTAACCAATGGGATAAACTACTTCTTGAAAAAGGAACTAGTTGACTATTAATTCTGACAGAAGGAAAAGTGGCACAAGGACAGTGAACAAGGACACAGGTTAGCATTCGAGAAGTAAAAATTCCCATTTTGCTTTTACTTTTGGTTCACACTGGTTTTTTATTGTTCCTATGCCTGAAAGGTTGGCAGGACACATTGTACCTTTTTTATTTAAAGCTCACTGGCATGCAGTTTTGCTTTATCTAAGATATAGTTTTCCCTATGGTATGTTGGTCTTTTGTTAATTCCCAGTTGCATAACCAATACACCTAACACTTTTGTTGAAAATCCTCCAGACATTTCACACTGTGCAAAATACATCAGCTTAACTCCTAAGCATAATGAACAACTTTGACATTTGTAGCGCTAGGACATTTTGCTCTACACTGGCAATCTGGCTTCAACATAATTTCCAGTTGTTTTTCTCAATTTCTTCTAATGAGAGGACTCTGTTTGGTAGTAAGCTCTTCATTACCTTTGTTTTTCTCACCTCCTTTTTACCTATCAACAATTTATACATGCAGCCTAGTAAACAGTGAAGAGTAAAGGTTAAAGATTTGGCCTCAAATGTTGGATGACCAGTATCCAAATAAAAAGCTTTATCATATGTAATTGTATATGCTCAAGAAAGTTGCTAAATCTCTCTCTCTCTTTCTCATTTCTCTCTCTCTCTCTGTCCCCACTTTGCTTTCTTCTGTTCCTGAGAGTTGTCACAAATTCATCATATGAGAAAAGTTCTATTCACACTAAGTCTTTAAAATATTTCTTGCAGAAAAGTCCCAGCTCAATTCTGATATCCACAATGAAAGGATTCTGTTTTCACCAATACAGAGTTATAATTTTCACCTTTGACTACTTATTATGTTCACTATTCATGGAGGACACAATTTACAGATTGTATAGGATTTAAATTTGTAATGAGTAAAAGTGTCACTGCTTGAATTTTTTCAGAGTCAGTAAGCTCATCATATTCTGTAGCAGACTATACTATTTTTTTAGACATTTTCAATAGTTAAAAACTAATTTTTATAAAGAAAACAATTGGCCTTTTATTGTAATTTGAACTTTGTATTTTTTGACTAACATTCAATGTTTCTAATTGTCATAAGGAATTTTTCAAGTGATTACCACTTCGTTTATTTTCATGTTAAATACTCTATTTATTTTAACCAAAGTGGGTAGTTCATAGAGCCAATAATATAATTTAGTTTTAATAATTTATGTTATTTAATTTTACTAATTTAATTTAATATAAACAACTATTAGAATTATCTTCTGCTATGGTTTGAACATATCCTATCTAAAATGTAGTTGTTGCTAACGTAATGATATTAATGTGTGGGCCCTTTAAGAAGAATTAGACCATGATAACTTCTTTCACATGAATGGGATTAAGGCCCTTATAAAAGAGGCTTTACACAGTGTTTGACTTTCTTACCCTTCCACCATCTTCCATATGAGGGCACAATGTTGCTTACTGCTGGAAGACACAGAAATAAGGCACTATGGTGGAAGCTAAGAAAGTAACTCATCACCCAGCCTCACCAGCCAGCATCTTGATTTTGGAGAACGGTGAGAAATAAATTCCTGTTTTGTATGCAGTGCCCATTCTCATGTATTTTGTTATCGCAGTATTAAAAAAAAAATAAACACACACACACACACACACACACACACACACACCTTCTTTAAACATTCTTACGATCAGTGGGCTGTCCAGGTGTTGTGTTTTATATAACTTTCATTTCAAATAAAGTGGAACTATGCTTTTTTTTTTTTTTTAATGGAAACTGGGTCCTTTATTTTTATATACCCAGTTATTATCAAAAGACACAGAAAACATAAATTTATCTTCTTATTTCTCTTTTTCCAATTTGTATATCTGTCTTTGTTACTATCTGTAATTGCTCTTATTTAAGAATTTTTGTCTAAGAATTACCACAAGCGTGTTCACCTATCTTGTTATATACATATTCGTTCTTCCATTTAAGTTGTTATTCAGTTAAGGAAACTCCCTGTATTTTGCATCTTTGCATTCTCCTTGGCTTCTGAAGAAAGAATAAATATTAGCTAAGAAACAACAGTTTTTATACATGAAGGGCTTTGTAGGATGAGAGAATTTTGGTAAAAGATACAACTGTAATCAAGTAGTTTGGAAATTACTTGAAAGGAAAAAACATACATTTAAAAATTTAAAAAAAATTAATAATATGATGCAGGTAATATGTAAAACTGAAGTTAAAATATCCAAAAGCAGAATGACAGAAGGCTGATCTGAAAGGAAAATAAGAATATGTATAGGAATCAAAAATGGAAGTTACCCCAGGTGACAGAAGACAGAACTTGAGAGTAGATGATGTATAATATGTCTAGAGATGGAGTTGACTTAAAAGATATAAATTTTGGATAAATAAAATAAGAGTAGTTTTTAGAATATTTTGAAAGTTAAATGTCTTAGTTCATTTTCTGTTGCTATCACAGAATATGAGGCTGGGCAATATACCTCAAAAAAGCAAATTTATTCCTTATGGTTCTGAAAGCTGGAAAGTTTAAGATTAAGGGGCTGGCATGTTGTGAGGACCTTCTTGCTGAATCATGACTTGGTGGAAAGCATTACAGGCCAAGAGCGGAAGAGCACGTCCATCAGCCCAGGTCTCTCTTTCTCTTTTTGTAAAGCCAGCAGTCCCATCATTGGGGACTCATCATTCTGGCATTATCTAATTTTAATTATCTTACAAAGGCCTCACCTCCAAACAACATATCAGTTTGGGGATTTAAGTTTCCAACACTTGAAGTTTGAAGGAAACATTCAAATCACAGCATCAAGAAACATTTAGACTTCACTCATTAGATAATTGGGTATTAAGTTATTAAGAGGTTAGTGACATGATTGCTAATTGCATTTTGGCAGATTAGTCTGGCCTTAGGTAGGAGGGCCTAGGAAGAGAAGTAGATCTGAAAAATGAAACTGACTACAAAGCTTTTGCAGATATTAGAGAGAGTAAAGGTCTGGACTAAGATTGGGAAGTTTAAAAAAAATCTGTAGCATAAATGAAAGCATTCGAGCATTTAAAAGAGGGTGTTAGGTTTTGAATTCTTTTTTAAAATGTTTTGGTTTTAAAGCACTAAATTTTTTAAGCATATATTTAGTATATATGTCTAAGAAATCAGTTTTGATGATATTTTCTCATTCTTAATTTGGCACTTCCTAAAACAAATAAGAAGGTAGTACCTATTAAGGCCATTCTGATTCACTTTTCTCCTAACATATGCAAGCATTAGCTCTTATTTCAATTTACTTTTAATTCATTAATTTATATTACATGATATTATCAAATGTCTTGCTAGTAAATTTGAACTGGTTATTTGTACATAGTCAGGTGTCACTTAATGATGAAGATACATTCTGAGGCATGAATAATCTGGCCAAAACTATTACCTGTGGCCTTATAGAATTGACCATCATGGAATTTTGTCCGGCATTACTTCTGATTGGGGAACTCACTTAACAGCAAAATACTTTTGGCAATGAGTAAATGTTTATTGACTTTAGAGGTTTTTACCATGTGCCCACTGTGCTGACACAGTTGGATTGATAGAGTGGTGGAAGTCTTTTGAAGACTCAGTTACAGGACCAGGTAAGAGGCAATAACTTGCATGTCTAGAACAACATTAGGCAGAAGACGGTATATCCTCAGTGTCCAATATATGGTGTTGTTTCTCTAACAGCCACAATTTATGGGTCCAAGAATCAAAGGCTGAAAATGGAAGTGGCACCACTCATTACTACCCTTAATGGCCCAGTAACAATTTTTTTATTTCTGTTTCCACTTTCTTATGCTTAGTTGGCCCAAAGTCTTATTTCCAAGGGGAGAGATGCTTTCACCAGGAGATTCAACAATGATTTCACTGAACTGGACATTAAGGCTGCTGTCCAGGTGCTTTGAAGTCCTTAATCCTCTGAATCAAGAGGGAGAAAAGGCAGTTACTCTGCCTGTGAAACCAGAAATGTATATGCTTCCAAAATGTAAAGATGGAATAGCCATAGGATAAAAAGTCAATTTTCTAGGAAGAACAGCTGGCTATTTTGTCACAGGTTGGTTACACTGAGCTATTTCCATCATAAAAAGGAGTTCATTTCATTCTTACTACAAAAGAAAATTATTCTGAATATGGATTTGTCTTACCTGTGCAAATTGCTTCTGCCAAAACTCTGCTGGCTGGAGCGAGTGATCCTGAATACCAAGGGAAAATTGGATGACTACTCCACGGCAAGGAAGAATACAGCAGATCCCTTACACCATCTCTTAGTATTACTATGTCCTCTGTGATTAAGGTCAGTGGAAAATTAAAAGAACCCATTCCAGTCAGGACTTATTGTCCAGACTCTTCAGGAATGAGAGCTTGTGTCACTCCACCAAGCAGAAAATACAACCAGCTAAGGTGCTTGCTGAAGGTAAAGGGAACACAAAACAGGAGGTGCAAAAAAGTAATTATAAATACCAGCTATGACAACAAGACCAGCTACAGAAACGAAGACTACAATTGTTGTAGGTATTCCTTCTTATTTTGTGGTGTGTGTGTGTGTATGTTAAGCAAATTGCTTTGTTTTCTTCCCTCTCTGTTTCCCTGTTGTGGAACGTAAGAAGCACTGACTCATAGTATTTAAAAATTGCTAATTTTATATTATGGTATTTAAGTTATGGAATATCAAGAATAAGAGTAAATATCACTCAAGAACTATACTTCCTCTTCAGGAGAAGAAGTTTGTTTTCACGTGTACACGAGATAGCTATATTATGTTAGGTGCAATTGTGCCCTTGCCATTCCTTCTATGAGAACATTAACTATGGTTTGAGAAGAGGCATGGTTACCAAGTTGACAAAGAATGGACTTACAATGGTTAATTTTATGTATAAACTTATTATACATAAAGTCTTGGGTTACCCAGGTATTTGGTTACACATTATACTGGATATATCTGTGAGAGTATTTTTGAATAAGATTAATATTTGAATTGGTCGACTAAGAAAAGCAGATGGCCTTCCCCAGCGTGGGTGGGCCTCATCCAATCTGTTGAAGACCTAGATTAAAAAAAAAAAAAAAAAAAAAAATGGCTGAGTGAGAGACAACCCTCTTCCTGCCTGACTGTATTTAAGGTAGAACATTGGTCTCCTCCTGACTTCGGACTGAGACTCAGACTCAGACTTTACATATGTAGCCCTCTTGGTTCCCAAGCCTTTGGATTCTAACTGAAACTAGAATATTGGCTCTCCTGGTCTTTAGTTTACTGAGTGCAGATCTTGGAACATCTCAACATCCATAGTTTCATGAGTCAATTTCTTGTAATAAATATATAATACTTATGTTATTTATACATGTTTTATATTACATTTTATTGGTTCTGTTTCTCTGGAGAACCCAGACTAAACTGGGTCTCCACTCACTAAACCCTATCATTACAGTAACATAGACATTATGTTTCTGCTTTTCAGATTGTAGTTAATCTATGGATCAGCCTTTCTATGCCACTTAACCACCTCATTTTAAACATTTGCAAAGGTATTTTAAATTCTACTTAGACCCTTGACCTATGAACTAAAATCTGGGACTAAAGAGATGTAGAAGAAATAAATAGAAAAGAAAACAGAAGTGTTGTAAAGATACCCTTCTGGCCTGGGGCAGTTATAGAAGCCTCATTTTCAGGCACTGGTTTGGAATCAGAGTCCTCAAGTTTCTGCTCAGTGCTGTGTTTTACTGTAACAGGGCTGGTACTGCATGTCAAGGCAAAATCTCATGCACACTTTCCTCTCCTTTCCACAAGAAAATGGAGTTATCTTCCCCCTTCATTGCTTGGATATGTGGGGAGATATGGTATACACAATGCAAGACTATATGCCCTCCATTACTTCTTTAATGAATTTTTTGTCATTGTGCTACAACCAGGTACTATGATTTCTGATCTACTTAGCTCTTGCGAAGGTACTTTTCTCATGTAGACAGTTATTCACATTGATGTTTCTATGTTGGTAAAATCACTGAAGTGTTCTATTCTGTCATTTTGCTCCACCTCCCTAGAATACTGTATTGATAAAAAGTAAACACTAGGGATCTAATGATTTTATGGGATCAAATAAAAAATTAAGAGAAGTGAAGGTAAAGCGCAACATTACAATTAGGAAGTCATAGATAATTATTAAATGAATAGTTGTGATAAACAGGTTAGAAAAAAAACATCAGATTGAATGAAATTGAGAAATGAGTTTCATTCACTTACTATTTCATTTGCTCCTTAAAAACTGTTTAATATTTGTATGAGCCAGGGGCTATTCTAAATATGGATATTAAAGTGTATATGACAGTCATGCTGTGAGCTCTACAGAGAGTACATTCAACAGGAGGCCAGATTAAACAAACACAGTGATTAAGAGATTAATTTAAATACTGATAACCCCTATGAAAGGCCTTAGAATTTCAATACTGATAATCACTGTGAAAGTTTAATGGGCATACAACACATATAGTCAGACAGGGACCTGTGTCTATAAGGACCTCGTCCTTGGTTTAATGTTCGCTCTCAGTGTCTTATAATTCTTAAGTGTTTTTGAACAATTGGCTTCAAATGTTTATTTTTCACTTCACTCTGAAAATTATGTTACCAGTAATGCAAATGATGAATTGCAAGAGATGAGGTGAGACAGCTGACAGAGTCTAGCACATGTATGATCAATTGGTATAATAAGTTATATTTTAATATATTTGAAATGGGCATTCACCAGGACGATAAAAGAGAAGAGAAATACAGTTACAATTTAGGCTTTAAATTTGATAATCCAATTACAAGAAAACATATTTATTGTTATTGTAACTTTTATTTCCAGATAAACATATTCAATATGTTTGTTGGGAATTTTGACAGTACTGTCAGAAAAGGAGACATTTCAGAATTAAGTGAGAGCAAAAGATTATCTAATCTTAAACAATTTCCTTCCTTATTTACTATCTGTCATCAATTTCAGAATCTTTTGTGTAGACCACTCACATCCTTGGGTACTTCATTTTCAAGATTACATTCTAGACAAAATGAGTTCCATGCACACAATCAACTGATAAAATGAAAATATGTACTCCTTAGTCTTCCCAGAAACTGGTACTATATATCCTAATATAAGATTCAGATTCTTTTACCATGATTTTGTTTTCTTTTGAAATGATTTATCAGCACAATTTATAAGTAGCGATGAATGAAACCCAAGTAGTTAATGTTCATTAGGTACAGATGGCCCTTCATTTAATTAGATCATCTGAATCTGTTCCAAAACCCCGTTAACTTTTAAATTTTAGTCATCATATTCCTTAATGTGGCCACATTATTTATTTTAACCATCATAGATGTCATACTTCTTTTGAATTTAAAAAATGTTGTCTCTAGTCCCAGTACAATAAAGAAGATGTAGTCAATTGTATATTAAACACTACAATTAATTCTTTAAAGCATAATTTTCAGACAATGGTAATTAGTTAAAAACAGTGTTTCATTGTAGAGCAAAGGAGTTTCCTAGATACTTATTTTATTCAATCAGATTTATTCACTCCTAGTAATAGCTCGAGCAAAGACAATATGCAGCATTCCACTTCCAAGAGGAGTGAAGGGCCCTTACATTTTGTCATAAACTTAAAAAAAAGTCTCAATATATAGGAGATCAAGTTTGGAATTCATCATATTTTTGAAAATGCATTAAATGTCATGGAAACTCACAAGTTAGGCTGGAGAAATAGATCTTCCCTTTTCCTGATCATATTTTACTCTTGATAATTCTTATAGTTCAAAATGAGTATAATGTGACACTATAACTGTATTTTATGTTCTTGACAGAAACAGAGGAATTTTATGATTTGATAATTTGACAGAAGAACAGTTCTTATAATAATTTGATTTTAATATTAACCTGTTCTGCTAAACCAAAAAATGAGAGATCAAATTATTAATTTATGTTTAAATAATCTAACACATTTCATATTCAATTTTTATTATTTATCTATAGGTAAAAAAACACTATGTGTTCTAACAGGTTAAAGACAAATCTCAGCTTTACTCATATGATCTTCATATGAGTATATATTTCCTCTGCTCATGAGAAATGTATTCCATAGGAAAAAGAACAGCATTTTTTGGTGTTAATATAATTCTATTAGACATTCTGAACACTTTAACATAGCTGTGTTCAGCATAAGCCACAGGAAATGTGGTTGGACACAAACGGCTTCATGCCTGAACTCCAAATTTTCCTGGTTCTTTCTTTCACTGTAAACTTTCAGGCACATTGGACCTTCTAACATTTGTCCAAGGAATCTAGACAATGTAGACAATCTGGAGACAGAGAATTGACAGGAGATTAGGCCACAGCACCTCGTGAATGAAGCATGATGCAACAGAAAGAACATGAATGTTGTAGTCAGGCAGATTTTAGCTTCAAGAATTACGGACTGAGTTGCAAGTCAGTTCAACTCTATGAGTTTTAGTTTCCTGTATATAAAACAGGGACCACCCTGAAGAAAGCAAAATAATGAACCACTACAGACATTCATGTCCTAATCCCCAGAACTATGGATATTTTACTTTACATGGCAAAAGAAATTTGTCAGAAGATTTTGAAAAGGGAAAATTACCCTGGATTATCTGATGAGAACAATTGTAAATCAAAAGAGTCCTCCTTTTAAATGAAAGAGGTACACAGAAGAGGCAGAGGCAGAGAAGGAGATGTGGCAGTGGAAACAGAAATTGGAGTAATTTGTCCTGGCGTTGCTAACTGTAAAGATACAGCAGAACCACATGTCAAAGAATGTGGGTGGCCTATAAAAGCTGAAAAACGAAAGAAATGGTTCTTCCCTAGAGCCTCCAGGAGGAGTGCAACCCTGAAAAATCCCTTGATTTTAGCCAAGACTCATTTCATACTTCGACCTCCAGAACTGTAAGACAATAAATTTTCAAGCCATAGGTTTGTGGTGATGTTTCAGCAGTAATAGGAAATTAACATACTTCCCATTGTAAGATTTCATAAGTATTTGATTTTCCCAGCTCATATTGAGACCTTGACAAACATTAGTTTTGGGTTTTTGTTTTTTGTTTTTAATCACACAAGGCCTAAAGAGGCCTTGAATGCTTTAGTTTTAAAGATTTGCTGAGAACTAAATGTGTGAATATGTTTCCTTCTAGTCTATATTATCCAAGAAGAAATGATTATAATTATTTAGAGGAGATGAAAGGACTTGGGCACAGTAAAAATATGTTTGTTTTTCCTTAGCATAAGCAGCTTCAGTGAGCTGAACAGTAATGCTAACTGACCTTTAAAGTATGGTGAAAATTTTCCTGTGTGCTGTGTATCACAGCTGAATACTGAATCACTATAGTTCACTTGCCCTGTGCCTTTCTTCTGGCAACATGACATTATCAACTGCATCTTTTCCTCTTTAGCCTGTGGAGTTCAATCACAGGTTAGAAGTTTCAATTGTTTTATAGCTTCAAAACACATTTAAACTCTTTTGAGTTGACCAAGAAATCTAACCTAACAGGATAAAAAACAAACAATTCTACCTCTTGGAATGTATGATTATGTGTTACTGGTTGGAAATTTACTCCCAGTTTCAGAGCAAGAAATTGCCATGAGATTCACAGCCTCTTGTATAGCTGCAAGACTTTCCAGATGACTTACCTGTTTTCAGTTGTGATAAATAAACATGCACACATGCCAACTTGTGCACATTTCCTTACCTAGCATTGGGCACTTAAACCCATATTCTCTCATAGAATTATTGGCCTCAACCAGAAAATGAAACAGATTTTATTTAACAGATTGGAAGGAGCTATATAGAACTTTGCAGCTTGTTTTATCTGCTATACTATTACATGCACTTTTAATTATTTTAGACATATTTAAATGTAGCAAATGTCTCAGAGACATATGACATGAGATAAAAGTTACAGCTATAATTTATATTAATTTTGGATGATCTGAGAGCCTGGAGGTAGAACTGACTCTTGAGACTCTGGAATTTAAAACAAAAGTGGAAGTTTAATTAGAAAATAAATTAACTCCATACATTTATATTTTTAATGAATTAGATGAATCATGCCATATAATTTCACCTGGAGATGTACATATTTTAATTGCCTGTTTTATAGTAATTACCTTTCTTTCACTCTCTGCCACTAAAATATAGCTTGAACAGCTTTCTTATCCAAGATCCATGTAGGTCTAGCATATTTTCTTAGATTCTCTTAAATCCACTAACACATATTAAAGTGATTAAAGTTAATGACATCACATTTGACCTGTTTCCTTTTTAGGATTTTTAATTCAACAGGACACATATGTAGAAAAGCTTTCTTCATAGCAGTGTCATTCAGAGTTGTGATTGAAATATAAGCCTTTCACAGAGAGAGGTAGTCATTAGCAGCTGGAGGAAAAGTCACTGGGAGATTGTTGTTTAGACTCCTGCATTGGTTGGGGTAGTGACTTAAATGGCACATATTATCCAATATTGTATGATCACTTTTCTGTAGACATAAAATTAAAGCTAGAAAAGATTGAAGAAATTAATTAGATAGAAGAAAAATGGGAGAAAAAATAATACATATTTCTGCCAACCATTTTATTTCAAAGAGAATTTGGATAAAAGACTATGAAAATTTATCTAAGTGGCAAATTAGCATATCAGATACCAGATTCCAGTTATTCTTCTGGCATGAACAGTGTACTGCCAGTATACCACTCTGCTTCTCTATGTACCACCTTCTCAGCTCATGCAGTAAGGCAACAATCTTATTGTAAAAACTACATGCCCAGGGGGAAATCTACTACTTTCTGTAGCTTATGAAAGCTACAGGATTTATTTCTCCTGATGTTAGATGGGAGTAAGGACAGGAAGAACAACCTTGTTCACAATAACACACATTAGCAAGAAGACAAAAACATATCCTAAAAACTAAGAAATATAAGTAATACAGGGAAATATTATTTTACCAGAATATAGATTGGAAATATGAAGACCTTCTGTTATACTTTATACAAATTATTTGCTACCATAGTCAATAACAAAGTTGGAAGAGTCAACAGATAGATTATTCTACCATACATAGGTATGTAACTTATGAGAAAGAGATATTTGTCAGTAAGTATGAAGCATGAAAAAATTCAATGAATTATGCTATGACAATTTAAATACATTCACAAAAATTAAATCATGAATGTTTCAAGGAGGTAAAAAATTAAGGTTGAAATAGCTAAATGGTGTTTATGAAATTTTTGTACTATAGGGAAATATTCTAACAAAGTGTTTGAAAAATTCATAATACAAGTGTAAAATATAACTTTGAAATCAACATGATTGGAATGTACCCATTGAAGAAGTCATCCTGAGAATAAAACAGGGAAAGAGTTGACAATTATGATTCATATAATAAAAAGCTGACATACATTGATACAAAAAAATGCTAAAGTTCACAACAATAACCAGACAAAATAAGCAGCTAATTAACAAAAGAAGAAATCTATTGGTCTAAAAATAAACATGATATGAAAATCAATGTTATTTATAAGCAAATAAATGAAAATTAAAATCAAATTGATGTATCATTTGTTATTTAAATTGTCATCTGTTTAATGAGAATAATTACTAGTAACAATCATAGTGAAAAGAGGTGTAAAGTGATACAAACACCTGTAATACTACTGATCCCAATGCTACTGTATAAAATGGGCTGAGACAAAACCACTATCATCCTGTGCTTCAAACTTATTTAGCACTCCCTCTTCCTCAGAGCTTTGCTAATAATAAGACCCTAGAATCTTGGTTTTCTATGAAATTATGTATTCTAAATAACTTAAGAGGTGTTAATTCAAAAGCTTCTAGAGTGTTGGGAATCCTGAAACTTTGGCATGGTCACATCCGAAGAACAGCTATAGAGTAGAAACACACCAGAGAAGGATAATAGATGCCTTTTTTAAGACTGTTAATTTAAAAGACACCAGTGTAACAAAGGGTATATTCACCTGCCTTCTATCTTCCTCTTTAATCAGGCAGAGGTACTCCATGTTTCAACATTCAAGAATCAAAAGACAAAGTATAAAATGGGACTAAGTATCCCAACACCTGTTTTCTCTTCTTTATACACCTGGTTGAGAAAATGCTGTAAAATGGAAATTCCAAAGTTAAGTAGCTGAAAATGTGCTTTTCTATCAGTGATTTATTAAAATAGCTGGAGAAGGCTTTATAAAAAACCCTTATTGCAAGGTCATGACTAAGGAAAAGGAAAAAAAGAAAACTTGAAAACATACAATGTGATTTTTTTTAAAGTACAGGATAGACCACTGTAAATTACATTGAAAAATCTGTTGGTCTTTATTTTTATAATCACTGGCACATTCTCAATTAGGAGCAGCCTTCGATAACAATAAAAATTTGAAGACTATGAAGAAATACATCTATCTGTAAAGGTAAAACATAAGGGAAGAAAACAAATAATAGACAAGGAGAGAAAGAGATAAGAATGAATTTTGAAGGCTCTTATCTCATTGTCCATGTTTTTACTAAGTGTATATGACAGTGAGTTCACAAGTCTCTCTTGTTCTTTCTATTTACAGCTAGTCAGACTATCAGTGATATCTGAGAGACAAGTCGGTAACCAAATCAATATATTTGATGTTGTTTAATGTGATAGAGATAAACTGGAATTTAATATTTCTAAATTCATGTCCTCCAGAGATCCACTCATTGAAAAATGCATATTACCTCTGGAAATAAAGCAATGAAATAGAACCCCTGACTTTTACATTTCCTATTACTATTGCTTACACGTATTTTATTATGGTAAGTATAAGTGTAACTTGAAAAACAGATTTGTTTTTTTATCATCTAAGAAACTTTAAGAACAATCTTCATTTAATCAGATCTTCTTTAAAAATGCTGTTACATTTAACTTCCAGCAATTAGTTTAAAAAAAAAAAAAAAAAAACTTACACTGAGAACTGAATCAACATACTAATATCCAAAGTATATTCTGGAAACAGTGAACATTTATTAGAGCTTCCATTTTTTTGCTATTGTTATATTATTGTACTGAGTGGAGATAAGCCCACATTACTAAAATATACTTGATATGTCAAAATTATTGAAAAGATAATTGCTTCTGCTGCTACATAATACTATCTTCTTTAGAGTAGCTCTGTCTTCACTAATGCTCTTATTCCTTCTTACATCACCAGACACAAACATCTGCAGTATTTTCATTCACTCAACTCTTCTTCATTATTTTATTATTATAATTGTCATTATTTCTTAATTTTCTGAGATAGAAGCTATTTAATTTGAGCCTCCTCAAATTTATTTATTTTTTACTTCACACATATTTTATCTTGACGAATTTGTCTTTCTTTTCCCCTGAATCAAAAGAAAACAGGTTTATTCTTTCCAGTTTAGCTTTTACTGATTCTAAAATTTCACACTTACCCACCTTGCTCCATCAATTACCACACCCCTTATTCTATTCCTTTTCTCTTCACTATATCTGTTATCTCACTTGCAAGGTTTGTGTTTTCCTCAATCTGTCCACAAAATGTTCTAGTTTCTCATAAGTATGCAAGTATACATGTATATGTATATAAATATATATGTATATAAATTATTCCTAGTCATAAGTCCTATCAGTCACTCAATTTAAAGAGATAGAGATTAGTATTTGTTGAAAGCATAACAACCACATTTTGTATCAAATAGAATACTTCAAGTTTTATTGATGAAATAATTACAGTCTACAGCGTTAAGGGTTACTTCATTTACCCTATGTCACAAGTAAATGATAATATTGGGATTAGATATGGTCCTGCCTAACTCTACAGCACACTATCAAATTTATTATTTGTATAACAGGGTTATTCCCCACACTACCTTTATACGATATATGCCTCATGACTTCCACAATCTGACTTTTGATTCCACATTTATTTTTAATCTCCTTTCTTAAAGCTAACAAAGGATGTGTTCGTTACTAAATGCCATAATTTCTTCCAACATCTTATATTCCTTAAATAGCCTGAGAATTATCACTTATGACCTCTTTCTCATTTTTATAATTCTTTATATACTTCACAAACCATGTCCCCCTAGCTTATTTTCACTCTTTGTGGCTGACCTTCTTCTTCTTCTTTTCCTTGTATTTTTTTCCTATCTTCAAAGTTCTGCTCTTTGCTCCTACATTCTTAATCTCTAACCTACATTTATATTATTAATCTCGACTGAACTATTGTGAAGGCTGAGCAACTGATCATTTTCCCTTTTCATTGTTTGAAATGCCAAGATTGAACTTCTCGGTAGAATAAATTCTGTTCAGTCAGCTAGAAATGACAGATTGAATATAAAAGAAACCTAATTTTAAAATATTTTTGAAGAAAACATACCTAGAATTATTTATATCTAATTTTAAGAATATGTTAATGTGGAATGATAAACAATATTTCAAGTACCAATCACCATGAAAAATTTGAGCAAAGAAAAACTAATTCACTGAAATAATATTAGGTAGCTTATTCTGTTGAAATAAGAAACCAGGTTGGAATGTGTGCACAAAGCCTAGAGATCTAGAACCACAGCACAGTCAAGCACAGAAGCAGTGAGGAACCTCTGTCACAGCAATCAAGCACTAGACCACAGCTACATCCACCACTGCTTCTAGCACTGGAATTGGGTCCCACTAGTACATCATATGATGATTCAAGATGACCAAAAAAAAAAGGAATACAAAAGTTAAAAAAAAAAAAAAAAAAAAAAAACCCAACAGATTGTTAGAGAGTAGTGAATTGGAGTGGGTGGCAGGGAAAAAGAGTTATGAAAATATTTATTCTTATATAAAAAGATATATGTTATGTCTAGATTAATCATAAAATGGCAGCATAAGAAAATCATCTGGACAGGTAAAAAAATCTTTAAAATAATGCAATTAAAGAAATATTGAGGGCCAGGCGCGGTGGCTCAAGCCTGTAATCCCAGCACTTTGGGAGGCCAAGACGGGCGGATCACGAGGTCAGGAGATCGAGACCATCCTGGCTAACACGGTGAAACCCTGTCTCAACTAAAAACTACAAAAATCTAGCCGGGCGAGGTGGCGGGCGCCTGTAGTCCCAGCTACCCGGGAGGCTGAGGCAGGAGAATGGCGTGAACCCGGGAGGCGGAGCTTGCAGTGAGCTGAGATCGGGCCACAGCACTCCAGCCTGGGTGACAGAGTGAGACTCCGTCTCAAAAAAAAAAAAAAAAAAAAAAAAAAAAGAAATATTGAAAAAATTATAACTGCAGATTGAGACTAGGCATGGAGAGGTTAAAGAAAGAAAATGCTGCTTTTTGTTATAAATTTTTTTGATATATAAAAATATTTTCTAAATTAAAAGAAGCAATTTAAATAAACTGTAGCCTATAAATGTCTCCATAGTAATATTTTATATTTTTAAAATAGTGAACAATTCTACTACTTCTAATTGTTGCATCCAATTTTTCTTAGCTGTATAAAATGATATGCATAGAATTAATCTATGAATTCCCCATTACTATTAAAGAGAGCACTTTCTAACAGTATTTTTCAGTTTTTTTTTTTTTTTTTTTTGGTCAATTATAGGTGTGTCCATATGTAATAAATCATTAGAAAGAAACAACATAAAATGAATGCAAGATAAAAATGAAATATATAAATATATATATGACTGACTTGTTTTTGTATTTTTATCTCCCAATTTAATTCCATTTTGCCTCTTCCTCAATATTTTACATAGACAATCTTCAAGGAATGAGAAACTCCAGTCACTCAGGAATCTAAGGAGACAACATGTTGATGAAATGCTACTGCCTTTTCCTCAAATCGAAATCTTATTCAAAGGAAAAACACCCTTTTGTCATTGAAATACAGTGATCATGTGATTTGCAGATGTGTTAGAGCCTTTTGGCTAAATTCTGGAAAATTTGTAAAAACTCACTAAATCATACACTTGTATATGTAGAACAGTTGTAATTATACCTTCATAAAATCAGTAAACTCACGTACCTCTCTCCATGTGGTTTCTCAAATGTGTAGTTCTCAAATGTGTAATTCTCAAATCAATTGTCATTTGAGAAGCCATTACATTCAAATTCAGACTCCCAAAGTCATTCAGACTCCCAGATTATCCCACATAAATGCTCAAAATTGTTTCCCAGCTGGGCAGAGTTGAGCTCAAGACAAAAATTAAAAAGGTTATTACCAAAATACTTGACCTAACTGTATATTGGAATATTTAGTCAAATATTGGGGTAACAATCAAAAAAGCATGTATAATTGACTTCAACATTTGGACAACAAATTTTTTGAAGTGGATAAAAATGCATGACATGGAAGGAGCAGCCCAACAAGAAGATGCTCAGATAAACCCACATAGTATATGTAAGATTTCCTGTGTTGAAGAAATTTTCAAGATGGGGATTGTGACAATGTGGACAGACTGTGCATTTCATTGTCTCTATTTTCTCTTGCTTTTTTATTTTTATTTTTAAGAGGTTCTTCTTTCTCTCTGGTGAATTCTCACTTATTCTTCACAAGAACTTAAATTTCATTGTATCTATGAAGGTCAACTCTTATAGAATGTTTGTCTCCTCTAGCTCCTTAGTCCTTTGATTCATACCACTTCCCGAATTTTCACATTTTAACATTGGATAGACAGATAGATCTGACAGATACATGAATAGACAGGTTGAGGTGTGTAGATAACAATATAGATAGATAGTGTTCACATCTATATTTATATCTCAACACAACAACACTATGCCACTGAAGGACAGAAACTGTGTTTTGTTTATTTATGTATTCCTGGGTTTTGATGCAAAATATTTCACACATTTAATAATTATTTGTTGAGTTAAATTAATTTGATTATGCTAAGATAAAGGTTCCATCACATCATCAGAAAATTATTTAAAGATAATGCGTAGTAAATATTAAATATATGGTAATGTTATTAAATGCAACAAGTTATGAAAGTATTTTGAAATGGAAAGGTGTCAAAAACAGATATTTTACCAGTTTGTCTTCTTTTTCTCTGAAGCAACTGAAGGACTTTGATCCGATTTCTTACCACTTCCACATTAATAATAAAACTACATTTGTAAAGCTTGATCTATTTCAAAGCATTTTAGTATCCATTATCTTATTTGATTGAGCTGGTTTGATTCTACAGCAAAATTTCATGAAATTTTGGTCAAACACTATTTCCTTAATTTATAAATGTAAAATTAAATAACTTTCCCAAAGTTTCAGAAAAAGTTAGTGGTAAAGTCTCAGATTTCTTTATGGCCTACGCTATGTTTTCTCTGCTCATTTTTTTTTATTACTATCTCTCTAATTTGTAAATTGCCAGAGAAAAAGAACACATGATCTTTTTTAAAAAGTCTAATATTTATTCTATGGAGAAAATCAGTAGCCATTCAATCACATGCAATGGCTGTAGAAGATGAATAAATGGCATTCTCTACTCCACAAAGGGTTATTGCTAAAGACATTAAAAATTAAAAAAGAATTTGAGTTCCCCAATCTTTCTTCATACTATAGTCTGAAAAACACATGATCATAATGCAGTTTCTCAAATAGTTTTTCACTGTTTTTCAAATAGTTCCAAGGAAATAGTTCACAGGAAAGGGGGCAGAGTTAAGCCTAAAATAGTCAATCCATTAGGCAGTTATAAATCCCTTTAAACCAAAAATGTCTTTCAATATAGCTACATGTTTTGATAATATGTAGTAGTCTTGTGTTTCCTTAGTACTAAGTGAGGTTCTTTGTGTATACCCATACTTTGTTCTGTGCCTTTTCAATGAATTAATATATTTGCATACTTCCAATATTCAGGTTTTAATTTGATGAAAATCTGATTTGTTTTTAAAGTTTCCCAAGTGATTTTAACATGTAGTCAGAGTTATATACAATTCATTTGGTAAGATGTCGGAATAAAATAGAATAGTGAGTTTCAACCTTAGAATTACTTCAGGAGATTTTTTAAAAAATCCCTATGAACAGACTTCAATGCCCCGAGAAGGGCTTCAGGTATCTGTCATTTTAATTTTTTCCAGGTAATTCCAATATGCCTCTAAGTTTGAGAGCCAGTGCAATAGAGGAGACCAATTATGTTGATTGCTTTCATTGATTTACCACTATGTGAGGATATCATTATGCCGTTTGCTGCATTACAAGCTTATACATTTTAGCAAAATGGCAGCATGACATGGACAGATCCCTTTATACTTGCTTTAAAAAAAAACAAACAAACAAACAAACAAAAAAACACACACTCAAGTTACTATTTCACCCACTGAGCTGTACTCAGTAAGTGGTCTACTGTCTGGATGTGGACTTCCTTCAAAACCTAGGTCTTTCTGTGCAGCTCCATAGCACTCTGCCAAGATACGGCTAATGCAGAAGTGCAGACTAATTAATTAGCTTAGTTGGGCCCACAACATTACGAACTGCCACTCTATTTACCTTTTGCACTTCTTATCCAGGCTAAGCAGTCGTTCGAAGTATAATGTGTCTTATGAAATGCTGCAGCTGATGGTATCTACGTCTAGTATTCACTGTATTAAATCATGCTGCCAGTCCACACTATCATTCTTCTGCATCATGAGGAGATCCATTTATTAGAACAGATCTTTATATGGCACCAATTATTTTTACAAAGGACAAACTGGAAACAGGTCCCATAATTGCATGCTAGTCAACCAGTCAAGTCTATAAATAAAATCACTCACTCTTTTATTACCTCTTTTACCTTCAACTATAATTCTCTGCCTGTTGACTGGAGGTCTTTTCTTGTGTTTTATTTTATTTTTAATTCATCAACAGCAGTATACACTTTCAGTCCAAAACTCCTGAAACCTTAGAAACTACTTACATTTCCATACCTCATGCTTGCTTGCCTATATTGAGAGTTAATGTGGAAAAGCCATTACTGGGGCAATGAACATCAGGCCGGAATTATGTTGCTAATTAGCAGATTCAGATGCTGGTAAGAAAGTCAGTTTTTTCTTTACTACTGCAATGACTGGAAGAGAATTAGAGCAGTTATTCCCAACAGAACCACATCTTCCTTTTATTGCTCTCACTCTCTATCAGCCTGTCTCTGTCGGTACTCTATGTTCTTATTTTACATATAGCAGATTAATTATGTTTGATACATATAGACTCTGCAAGTTAAAGTTCTGACTTTTAAATAAACTGTGGTGACATATGTGGCTTTATTTTCATTTCCCCCCCGATACCTCTCTGTGGTCCTTGTATATGTCCTGTAATTTAGAATATCAAACTTTTTTAAAAACATATTTATTCCTTCTACCTCATTCTCTCCTCTTCTCCCCATTCCAACTCTAATTTTTACACTTTCTACGATTTTCAAAAGAGGGTTATTGCCTCACTGTAAGTCAAATCAAGACAAATATGACTTTCCTGCTCAAAGTTTAAAGTCTCCTACTTGTAACTGCAGGGACAGGGGCTAATTATTGACTGGATACTTCCATAGACTTGTTTTTTTAACAACAACCAAACCCATGAAAAAACAAAAAGGACAAATAAATAAACAAAAACCACAAAACCCCTCACTTAAAGCTTCTCCTGCTATTCCTTACTCTGCATATTTAATCTGAAAATATAATGAAGCAACTCTGCTAAGGATAGTTCTACAGTGAAAACACAGGAGTCAGACCCTTACTTTGCCAGGTTCTTTGAATGACAAATCTTTTCTGGGCCCTAAAAGTGGCTGTTGAGATGAAGGGACAACTTTTAAGATTCATGACTTCTTTATGCCATCTTGGGATGAAAAAAAGGTGAAAAACAGCACAACTCATGTATCCTAAGATTCAATTCTAAGACTTTACCAGGTAAATAATTCTAGGCAGAAGAACCAGCAGAAACAAAGATATGGAGGCAAGAAAAAGAATAGAGTTAGGGATGTGTAGGTAATTTGGCGCTACTGAAGAGTAATAGAGGAGATGGGACATATCAGAGCATGAGGCCAGCAAGGTAACTTTGTGGCAGAATGTGGGGTTTTGATGCCATGTGGAAAAGAGCACATTTTATCATGAGAATTCTGCTTCTCAAGGGAGACACGTGGAAACTCTTGGGAATGAAACTGTGAGACGCATAGCACGGTTTGTGCTATGGTTAGGCTTTGTGGACCCACTCAAACCTCATCTTGAATTATAATCCCCACACTCCCCATGTGTCAAGGGAGAGACTGACCAGGTGAAGGTGATTGGATCATGGGGGCAGTTTTCCTCTTGCTGGTCTCCTGATAGTGAGTTCTCACGAGATCTGACGGTTTGTTTTATAAGTGTGTTGTTGTTCTTCCTGCATTCATTCTGCCTCCTGTTGCCTTGTAAAGAAGGTACCTTGCTTCCCCTTTGCCTTTCATCATGAGTTTAAGTTTTCTGAGGCCTCCCCAGACATGCTGGACTGTGACTCAATTAAACTTCTTTCCTTTATAAATTACCCAGACTTGGGCAGTTCTTCACAGTAATTTGAAAATGGGGGAATGCAGTTTTTCCTCCTGAAATAGTACATTTACTTAAACAATTGGAGGAAACAAAATAGTGTAATTGATGAGTGAGTTGGAAGACATGTATCAATATACCAACAAAGATATATTATAATACAGGAGATATAGACCTCACCAGTGCCATGACTGAGGGTGAATGAAACTAAGGAGAGCAGGTTTGTGTTAGGCTTCACGTTCACATAGAAAAAAATTACTCTCCTCTGCCATTAGCAGAAGAAACTCTTTAGGAGAAAATAGTAAGAGGCCTGACTTGCTTAGAGGACAGTCAACAATGTTGATAACAGTATTAACAATAGTAGATAATATTTATTGATCATTTACTATGTGGTGCATCCTATTCTAAGTCCCCAGATAATATTTCTAATGTATCTTTATCAAGAGCTTATGAAATAGGTAGCATTATGACAATATTAAAGGTGAGGAAGCTGATGAGTAGAGAGGTAAAGACTACATATAAAGGGATCAGGATTTTATTCCAAATATAACTGACTTCAAGATTCTTCTTATAATCAATGTGTTATATTGTAAAGATTACAGAACCTCATTTTATAACTTAATGCTCTACTTACACACTGACTTAGAAAATGAAGTTCTAGATTTCAGCAGATTTGCAAGAAAACTGAAATTTATTGCCAGTAAAATCTTGTTTTATTAATACTGGATCTATGGCAGGCCATAGTCATTCACCAAGTTAGTGATTCAAATTTTTGTATAGAGAAATAAATCGAATGAACTTGGAACTTTGAAAAAATGTACAAGTGCCAAACATTTTTGTGATTTTCATAGTTCTGTAATAGAATCAGACTATAGCCTTATAATAAAGGCAATGGATATTCCCCTTCTTTTATTCTGGGAATGAATTAGTGTTTTTGTTTTTGTTTTTTGTTTTTTTTTTTTTTTGGTCAGAATTAGGGAAGATCTCCTGAAACTTAGTTGAGGGAGAAACCTTTTCCCTCTTTGGGTCTGTGGTAAGTTTGTCCCAGAGGGACTCCAAGGCGTGTAAAGACCTGTAGCATTTTCAATAGGCAGTATGTCAGTGAGATGAGCTGTCTGTCTTCTGGGTTCTTGAGAGCCAGGATGTAAAAGACTGAGATCTTGGATGTAATATGGATTACATGTAGCAGTTATAACTGTTTGTTTTCTACATGTCTTTAGTAAAGTCCTGTTAACTGTTAACAACTGCTATCCATGTGTATCACGGGAATTGGGGAATGGTCTGTACTCACCCTTGGAGGAAAATTATTCAGTGGGAGCAATTTCAAAAAGAAGTTACTTTCTCATTTAGTGTTATAATGTCATTTTTACCCTGCAGGGACAGCTTGTGTTTATTTTCTTAAAATGCAGCTATGTAGCAAATGACTGACAGTTATTGTTGTCAGAGAAAAGGTCAGCAAATTTTGAAATGCATGATTCATCATATATACAATAACTCTTTTAAAAACTTTGCCACAAGATTATCAGATCATCAACTGCTACTGTGTGATGCAAATATTATTTATTATTACTACCCTTCCTTAATTTCAAAGTGTAGTGATTAGTAGATCATGCTTTAAGATTTTATTTGATAAAATTAATTAAGCTGTTAACTTATACATTACTTTATGGCATCTGGGTCTTTAACTCACTTTCCCATTCAAGTACCCCCCCCCCCCCCCCCCATTTATTTTTCCTTTTATGGAAAACTTCTTTAAAAAGTATTGTATTCATTTACAATTTACAATTTTGGTGTTTCTTTGTTTGTTTAACTTTCTTAAGGTTAGGTTTTTGATCCTACAAAACCATTCGGATTTCTCTTCTTAAAGTCACTAATGACCTTGAAATGGCTAAACCTCTGGTCATTTTTACTTAATCTAACCACAACATAGGACACAATTGATAAATCTCTCCTACTTGAAACATTGTCTGCATTTTGTTTCTGGGATACCACATATTCTATGCTTTCTCACTCTCTTTCAATGAAACTTTTTATCTCTCAGACTTCTAAATATTGGAATGTTCCAGTGTGGTGTTCTTCTACCTCTTCTTTCTTTTGTTTAGACACTCTCTTTTGATAAGCTCATCTAATAGCATGTCTTTAAATGACATTTATGGCATGACTGTTCAATGTATAACTCCAACCCAGATCCCTTACTTGAAATCAAGATCTATCTATCTAACTGCCTGAAAAACAGAACATACACACACACACACACACACATTCATATATACATATATGCACATATACATATGAATATGTGTATACACACACATATGAATGTGTGTGCATATATATATATGTATTCTTCAATATGTAATATAAATCCCAAATTTGAAGATTCAAATGGAACTTCTGCTCTCTCTGTACATTCCAAACCAGCATCTTCTTTGGTCTTACACATTTCAGTTTATAGCAAAAAAATTTCTCCAAGTACTTAAACCAAAATGTTTGTGTCCTTTTGCTTCTTTTTGTCAACCACCATATCTGGCCATTTCAACAAATGCCCTTATCTCTGTGTTTCAAATACATTTCAGTTGTTGTTTAATGGGTATTGATATAGTTGGATGTTTGTCCCATCCAAATCTCATGTCGAAATTTGGTCCCCAGTGTTGGAGGTGGCCCTTGTGGAAGGCGTTTAGGTCCTGGAGTCAGATCCCTCAACTATGGCTTGGTACCATTCTTTTGGTAATGAGTGAGTTCTCACTTTTTAAGTTTCTATGATATTTTACTGTTAAAAAGAAGCCTGTAATCTCCTTCCCTCTTTCATTTTCTTCTTCTTGCCATGTGATGCCTACTTCCTTTGCCTTCTACCATGAGTGGAAGCTCCCTAAAGCTCTCAGCAGATAGAAATCCTGCTGCCATGCTTTTTCTACAGCTTGCAGAACTGTGAGTCAAATAGATCTCTTTTCTTTATAAATTACTCAGTCTAAGTGTTCCTTTCTAAAAACACAAAAAAATGACTAATACAATTTTTTCCCTTGAATTTGGGCACGCTTACGAGGATGAAAGAAGTGACACAATATGACTTTTGAGATTAGGTCTATTTCTTTTAGGATGCTCCAACCTGTGTGCTATGAAGAAGCCTGGGGCACTAGGAGCAATAGGTCTTCTATTACAGAGTTTCATCTGAGTTCTGACATTATTGCCAGTAATAGCCAGATAAGGAAATGAAGGAGCCTCCAGATGATAAGATCTCAGCTACAGAGCCATCTCCAGTCTTTAAGTCTTGCCAGCTGAAGACACAGATATTTTGAAGCAGAGGCAAGCCATCCCTCAAATCCCTGTTCACATTTCTAATCTACAGACTCTGTGAGTATAATAAAATTGTTATTTTGCATCATTGCATTTGGAGGTGATTTGTTGTGCAGTAATAGATAATTGGAAAGAGTGAGACTTTAGAGAAGGCATATCTGCTCATACCCAGTTGGGCTGAAACCACTTCAGTTCATCATTCCTTTGATCACGGTTCAGCCATTTGTGACAATTTAATTGTGAAAACTCCCAACATAATGAGATTATGATTTTCTGAGTACTCATCTTGTAAAGATTTTCATAAAGCAATTAGCTAACATCTTAGGGCACAACATAAACTTTGGAAGGTTTTATTATTAACAAAGGTAATTCTTTCATTAATACAGTGGGTTTACATCTGTTTCAACAGTATATTTGAAAATGTTGCATACTTTTATTAATTTTTATTATATATGATTAGATTGTAGTTATTTTAAATTTGCATGTGGTAAAAACGACCGATAATTTTCAGTGTTTTTACTTTTATCTTCTTTGCTAACAGTCGTATGAACAAATCCATCTTTAATTCACAGTTTCTTTGCAGTAGTTTTATATCACTCAGTTATTTTGTGTACTTTTCTCTTGCTGACTGTCAGTTGGGGACTCTCAACTCATAAAGGGAAACCACCATTTTTTGCCTTTTGATTCTTCCATATGACCTCTCAGATTTTGAATCTCTTTTTTTTTTTTTTTCAGGAAAGACTTAACCCCTTTTAAAGTACACATATAATTGAGCCAGACCTATCTAGCTCTCTTTCTATTAATTTAACATCAATTTGTTAGAAGTCCAATCATAAGAATGATATCCCATTTTATGCAGAGGTCTTGCCCATATTCAAGGCGGCGGGGGGGATTAGCCCAGGCATATATACCAGGTAGGCAGCAATACTGGGGGCAATCTTAAACTTCTGGCTACCATGGATGCTAAAAAAAAAAAAAAAAAATCACCATAAAACAGGTGGCACAGTTAACTCCTCAGAAGTATAGGACCACATTGATCTTAAGAAATCTCAAGAACTATGTGCCCTGCGGTTGAGTAAAGATGCTAGCTAGTATTAATTTCTATATAAATTAGACATAAATTTTAACTTTTATTGTTATTTAAATAAAAACAATACAAAAAAGATCTCTAATACTTGGGTTTCTTACACAATGGACCATCATGTCTATATGTTAGCATATGCAGACTGTATTTTCAAGTCCACCCATATAAGATATGTGCACATCAAAAATGGAACATTGTGTTGGTCAATGTAAATGCCAGGATCCCTGTCATATTTGGGGCTCTCAGATGGTCTTAGTTAGCCAGCTTCCCTGGGAACAACTTTTCTAATTTGGTCTGATTTGCATCCAAGATGAGTCTTAGGCACAGTCCATTGTTCAGACAGTTTATCCTTGCAGTGCTCTTACAAGGCAGATAAATGGCAGTGGGTCATTGTCATCAGTTACGTTCAGTCAGTGGTCACCTGACGGAGAAGGTCTCCATTCAGAGGCAATTTTTAGAGGTGGGGATTGTTCTAGCTTTCCTATACCTGTATTTAGTCTGGTTCACTTATCAGGTACGTTTTTTAATAAGGGATTTTAAGCCATTTTTGTAAAGATAAGCTCTGTTTCAAGGCTTATGAAAGTTGTATCTCTGCTGAGGTGGTCTTGTCTCCTGGAAATCTATAAGCCAGGGTAGGAAATCCTTAGGCCAGGTTGCATCG
The DNA here is from genome assembly GCF_002776525.5 of Piliocolobus tephrosceles. Classification (NCBI taxonomy): domain Eukaryota; kingdom Metazoa; phylum Chordata; class Mammalia; order Primates; family Cercopithecidae; genus Piliocolobus; species Piliocolobus tephrosceles. The sequence continues at coordinate 3,598,841 of NC_045435.1, read as the reverse complement.
CACTGCCAAGTGGCACATAGTATAGGCCCTGTGAGATGTTTGAGTGGGTTTTATGGCTATTATTAATCTTGTAGCCACATCATGTCTCTTATAGCATACTCCAGTCTCATTTCCTGTGGAAATAAGCATGATAGATGGGTTCTGGTATGCTGAGTCAAGCCAGTGCCTAAGATAGTAGGTCCTCAATAGAAAGTTGCTGAATAAATAAATAATAAGTTGAAGTGGTTATGAGCAGAAGTTTACCATAAAAGAAAAATGTAATGGCTGCAAGCTTAGGACTAAAGCAGGTTTTTCTGTTAAAAGAAATTTGAGACTAGAAGATTGTACAGAAGCACATCACTCAGTTTTCTTAAATATGCCTCCCCCAACCCTCCTTTTTATCCACTACTTAAGAGAAAAACAGTTATACATTGAATGAAAAAGAATGAAACAGAGCATTAGAATCTCTGCAAAAGACTGAGGACACAGGACGGCACTATTTTTTGTTCAGTGTAATTTTCTGAATTATCCACTAAGTGGTGAAGTACCTATTGAAGAAAAATTAATCAGTAGAAATACCTGAGTCACAGTGAATCACACTAAGTAATATAGAGACAAAAGGCAGGAAGTAGAGATGCCAAAACCAAAGAAAATAGGGGCATTCCAAGTTATGGGACCAGCTTCTGAAGCTGAATGATTTAGAAAATGTTGGGAGAGAATTGGTATTGTCAGACTGCTTGTCTTCAGTTTATGCAAGAACTCACCTGAGAGAAAATACTGTTTTTGTAAATCTATTATCCTCCTTTCCTTACCCCACTTTGACTTTTGGAGCCTAGGGATAAAGCTAGAAAAAAATATATAACAGGCTCTACAAAAGTGACCTTCTCTAGTCAACCTCTAAGCTTGACTTAAAGTCTTCTGTGCCTTTCAGACAATGACCCTTTTGTTTTATTAGAACAGAAACTGAGAGAGAGAATATTTTTCACTGGCAATTATGTCACAAGCCAGGGATTATTTATCCTTTATAGAAACAATTTATGATTTTAAGGCTTAATCTATATATATTTGTTAAAACATAACCCCATCTAATTTTCTTTTAACACAATTTGTATTTCTTTATTTGCTTTATATTTCTTATGATTATGCTCAGACATTGACTACATTTTGAACAAGATATATCCATTTTTATTCTATTATCACATTTGATCCATTTGATCTATTTTATATTCAGTATTTTTTTCCAGCTGCACACATCTACATCCATAATATTTATTGTTTATTTTGGGGTTTATCGTAGTCCTTAATGATTTGGGCCTTATAATTGTTTTCTAAGTCTCTCTCTTTTTAAAAAAATATGTATTTTTTAAAATAGGAAGAATCTCTTTAAGACAATACAATTTGTGTCAGATTTCACCTGTAATGAATTTAGGAAATTTTCAATGCACTTGCAGCCTTTCAGAAACAGTTTTATGAAATGAGGCATAACAGTGTTTTGAACCGTTACAAGGTTTTTTAAAAATACAATGTATTTATTACATTTGGTCACATAAAATTTATGTACAAAATTATATACATTATATAAAACAGTTCCTTCGTATATATGGAGCTATTTAATTCAAAGCAGTAGGATCCAGTTACTATGTGTGCTGAATCCAACTCATATCAGTTTGCAAGAGTCAATTGTTAAATTTTCACAAATGTTATAAACGTGATGATATCATATTAACAGGTAGAAATTGATCATGGTAGAAAATATTTACATCATGGAAATCAGCAAAAGCTAGAAAACAGGGCTTACTCAACCCCCATCCACCCATTTACCCTGTCCTTTGGTATGCCAGTTAAGCATTTGCCACTATTCTAAGTAAGTCTTGAAACCTAAACCAAATTTTAATTAGTAGGGACTTTTTAAATTATTTTATTCAAGCTTATGTGACTTAAGTAAAATCTTTAATAAATAACTAGCTTTAAAAATTATTGCTAACGTGATATTAGAAATGTCTTAAGGGTTGCCAGCATACATTTTTGTTTGCATTTATTGATCAAGCAGTTTCATACATATCGCTGCCAAACACTATAAGGTTTCAAAATTTGGCATAGAGGCTACAAAACTATAACTCAAACCAAAACCATTTATTTGTAATAAATGAAATATTAATATTGGTTTAAGATAGTTATATCTTGAATTATTTAATTAAACATTCTAACTACTTTTTTTTCTATAAGTTATTGGGATACAGGTGGTATTTGCTTAAATGAGTAAGTTCTTTAGCAGTGATTTGTTAGATTTGTGTACACCCATCACCCAAGCAGCATACAAAGCACCATATATTTGTAGTCTTTTATCCCTTGCCCCCCTCCAACTCTTTCCCCCAAGTCCCAAAAGTCCATTGTATCATTCTTACACCTTCGCGTCTTCACGACTTAGCTCCCACATATCAGTGAGAGCATATGATGTTTGGTTTTCCATTCCTGAGTTACTTCACTTAGAATAAATAGTCTCCAATCATACACACACACACACACACACACACACACACACACACCACAGTTTCTTTATCCACTAATGCAGTGATGGGCATTTGGGTTGGTTTCATGATTTTGCTATTGTAAATTTTGCTGCTATAAACACACATGTGCATATTTTTCGTATAAAATCTCCTTTTCCTCTGGGTAGATACCAATTAGTGGGATTGTTGGATCAAATGGTAGTTCTACTTTTAGTTCTTTAAGGAATCTCCACACTGTTTTCCATTGTGGCTGTACCAGTTTATATTCCCACCAGCAGAGTAGAAGTGTTCTCTGATCACAAATTCAAGCCAACATCTACAGTTTTCTGATTTTTTTTTATTATGGTTTTGATTTGCATTTCCCTGATTATTAGTGATTTTGAGCATTTTTTCATATATTTGATGGCCATTTGTATATCTTCTTTTGAGAACTGTCTATTCATATCCTTAGCCCACTTTTTGATGGTATTTTTTTTTTCTTACTGATTTATTTGAGTTTGTTGTAGAGTCTGGATATTAGTCCTTTTTCAGATATATAGATTGTGATGATTTTCTCCCACTCTGTGGTTTGTCTGTTTACTCTACTGACTGTTCCTTTTGCCATGCAAAAGCTCTTTAGTTTAATTAGGTTCCACCTGTTTATCTTTGTTTTTATTGCATTTGCTTTTGGGTTCTTGGCCATGAAAGCCTTGCCTAAGCCAATGTCTAGAAGAGTTTTTCCAATGTTATCATCTAGATTTTGTACAGTTTCAGGTGTCAGTTTTAAGTCCTTAATCCATCTTGGGCTGATTTTTATGTAAGGTGAAAGATGAGAATCCTGTTTCATTCTCCTTCATGTGGCTAGCCAATTATCCCAGTACCATTTGTTGAAAAGGATGTCCTTTCCCCACTTTATGTTTCTGTTTGCTTTTTCGAAGATCAGTTGGCTGTAAGTTTTTGGGTTTATTTCTGGGTTCTCTATTCTGTTCCATTGGTCTATATGCCTATATTTATACCAGTACCATACTGTTTTGGTAACTACAGCTTTATAGTAGGTTTGAAATCAGGTAGTGTGATGGTGCTAGATTTTTTCTTTTTACTTAGTTTTGCTTTGGATATGTGAGCTCTTTTTTGGTTCCATATGAATTTTATAATTGATTTTTCTAATTCTACAAAGAATGATGATGGTATTTTGATGGGGAATGCATTGAATTTATAGATTGCTTTTGATAGTATGGTCATTTTTACAATATTGATTCTACTCATCCATGAGCATGGGATGTGTTCCCATTTGTTTATGTCATCTATTATTTCTCTCAGCAGTGTTTTGTAATTTTCCTTATACAGGTCTTTGACTCCTTGGTTAGGTATATTTCTAAGGTTTTTTTGTTACTTTCATTTGTGTGTGTGTGTGTCTGTGTGTGTGTGTGTGTGTGTGTGTGTGTGTGTGTGTGTGTGTTTGCTGCAGCTATTGTAAAAGAAGTTGAGTTCTTGATTTGATTCTCTGCTTGGTCACTGTTGTTGTATAGAATAGCTACTGACTTATGTACATTAATCCTGTATCCAGAAACTTTGCTGAATTCTTCTATCAGGTCTACGAGCTTTCTGGGGGAGTCTTTAGGGTTTTCAAGGTAAATGATCATATCGTCAGCAAAGAGGGACAGTTTGACTTCCTCTTTACCAATTTGGATGCCTTTTATTTCCTGCTCTTGTCTCATTGCTCTGGCTAGGACTTCCAGTACTAATTTGAAGAGGAGTGGTCCTGTTCCAGTTCTTAAAGAGGGTGCTTTCAACTTTTCCTCATTCAGTATTATGTTGGCTGTGGGTTTGTCATAGATGTCTTTTATTACATTGAGCTATGTCCTTTGTATGCTGATTTTGCTGAGAGTTTTAATCACAAAAAGATACTGGCTTTTGTTGAATCCTTTTTCTGCATGTACTGAGATGTTCATGTGATTTTTGTTTTGTAATTCTGTTTATGTGGTCTATCACATTATTAACTTGCATCTGTTAAAGCATCCCTGCATCCCTGGTATGAAACCCACTTAATCATGGTGGATTATCTTTTTGATATGTTTTTGGATTCAGTTAGCTAGTATTTCGTTAAGGATTTTAGCATCTATGTTCATCAAGGATATCTGTAGTTTTCTCTTGTGGTTATATCCTTTCTTAGTTTTGCTATTAAAGCAACGCTGGCTTCATAGAATGAATTAGGGAGGGTTCCCTCTTTCTCTGTCTTGTGGCATAGTGTCAAAAGGTACCAATTCTTCTTTGAATGTCTGATAGAATTCTGCTGTGAGTCCATGTGGTCCTGTACATTTGTTTTGTTGGTAATTTTTTAATTACCATTTCGGTCTCACTGCTTGTTATTGGTCTGTTCAGAGTATCTTATTTTTTCCTGATTAAAACTAGGAGGATTGGATTTTTCCTAGACACCTCTTCTAGGTTTTCTAGTTTATATGCATAAAGATGCTCATAGTAGCCTTGAATGATCTTTTGTATTTCAGTGCGGTCAGTAGTAATATCTCCTGTTTTGTTTCTTAGTGATTATTTGGATCTTCTGTCTTCTTTTCTTGGTTAATCTTGCTAATGTTCTATCAATTTTATTTATCTTTTCGAAGAATCAGCTTTTTATTTATCTTTTATATTGCTTCTTTTTCATTTAGTTCTGCTCTGATCTTGGTTATTTCCCTTCCTCTGCTGGATTTGGGTTTTTTATAGATTACCTGGTGCTTCAGTCTCATAGCTCTTAAGACTCTTTTCTTCATCCTAACTTTGGATAGTCTGATGACAATGTGCCGAGGCAGTGATTGTCTTGTCATGAATTTCCCACATGTTTTTTGTGCTTCTTGTATATGGATGTCTAGGTTTCTAGCAAGCCCAGGGAAATTTTCTCTGATTATCCCCCCAAATATGTTTTCCAAGCTTTTATAATTCCCTTTCTCCTCAGGAGCACTGATTATTCTTAGGTTTGGTCATTTAACATAATCCCAGACTTCTTGTAGGCTTTGATCATATTTTCTTATTATTTTTTCTTTGTCTTTGTTGGATTGGATTAATTTGCAAACCTTGTATTCAAACTCTGAATGTCTTTCTTCTACTTGTTCAGTTCTACTGTTGAGACTTTGCTGAGCGCTTTGCATTTCTAAAAGTGTGTCAAAAGTTTTGGGGATTTCTGATTGTCTTTTCTTTAAGTTATTTATTTCCTTGAATATTTCTCCCTTCACTTCTTGTATCGTTATTTGGATTTCCTTCCATTGGACTTTGCCTTTCTTTGGTGCCTCCCTGATTAGTTTAGTAACTAACCTCCTGAATTATTTTTCAGATAAATCAATGATTTCTTCCTGGTTTTAATCCTCGCTTTTGAGCTAGTTTGTTTTTGAGGGGCTGTTGAAGAGCCTTGTTTTATTATATTACCAGGGTTAGTTTTCTGGTTGCTTCTGATTTGGGTAGGCTCTGTCAGACGAAATTTCTAGGGCTGAAAGCTGTTGTTCAGATTATTTTGTCCAATGGGGTGTGTCCTTGATGTACTACTCTCCCCCTTTTCCTTTGGATGTAGCTTCCTGTGAGCCAAACTGCAGCCATTGTTGTCTCTCTTCTGGGTCTAGTCATCCAGTGAGTCTACCTAGCTCCAGGATGGTACCAGGGGTTGTCTGTACAGAGTCCTGTGATGTGAACTGTCTATGGGCCTCTCAGCTGTGGATACCAGGGTCTGTTCTGGTGGAGGTGTCAGGGGGGATGCAATGGACTCCGTGAGGATTCTTAGCTTTGGTGGTTTAATGCTCTATTTTTGTGCTGGTTAGCCTCTTGCCAGGATGTTGTGCTTTCCGGGGAGCATCAGCTGTAGTAGTATGAAGAGGGAGTGGTGGCGTACAGGGCCCTAGAACTCCCAGGATTACATGCCTTTTGTCTTTTGCTACCAAGGTGAGTAGGGAAGGATCATCAAGTGGGGGCAGGGCTAGGTGTGTCTGAGATGAAACTTTCCTGGGGTGGGTCTGGCTGTGGCTGCTGTGGGGGATGAGGGTGAGGTTCCCAGGTCACTAGAGTTGTGTACCGAGGTGGATATGGCTACTCCTACTGAGTCATGCTGGTTGTCAGGAAAGTGGGGGAAGGCCAGCAGTCACAGACCTCACCTAGCTTCCATGCAAACTGAAGGGCTGATTGCACTCCCACTGTGCCCTACTCAACAGCCCAAAGTGTGTTTCCAGGGAAAGAGCAAGATAGGCTTCACAACTTGCCCCAGGCTATCTGCCTCTCAGCTGTGAAAGAAAAGGGCTTGGTTCTTCCCCTGCCTGTGGAGTCTGCACACCAGATTTGCACCCTCCCCTGAGTTCTGGCCAGGAGGCTTCTTGCCCCATTCAAATTGTTATGAAGTTCAGCTGGAGATTTTCTCCTCCCTGTGGAGCTTTATCCCCTGCTCCTCTGGCTGCCCACCTGATGGAACCCTGTTGTGCCAGACAGGAACGGTTTGCTAGGGGACCTAGTGAGCTCCCAGGGCCTTTTTGCTGTTTTCTTTACCTCTGTATTTGCTTGGCTCTCTAAATTGACTCAACTCCAGATAAAGTCATAAATTTCTCCCACAAACAGGCCTTTAGGTTCTCCAGTGGGGGTGTGTGTTTGGAAGAGGAGGGTCTCCCTTTCCTAATTCCTCAGTGGGGGCACTCACAGTATTTGGGGTGTCTCCAGGGTCCTGCAGACACAGTCTGTTTCCTTCAGAGGGTCCGTGGGCCCTCTCAGGATTGCCAGTTTATTCTTGCAGTTGATCTGGAGGTAAAATTCACAGTGTGAGCATCAGCATGCTGCTTTGTCTAGAGCTGAAACTAGCCCTGACTCTTGTCTGCCATGATGATCTCAGGCCTAATTATTACTACATTGCTACTACACAGTTTAAACTTATCTCAACATGAAAGGTACCTGCAAGTGTACCTTTGTGTGTGTGTTAAAACATGACACTTATTATTATAAAGTATACGCTAATAGCTCACATAAAATAAATAAATATATTAAGAAAAGTGCCATTAAAATAAGGAAATTCAAGAGATAGCAACAATGTGCTGGAAGTAAAGAATGATATAAGACTAAACGTACACATGCACTTAGGGAATATTAAATGACAGAAACCCCTACAAAATAAAATTTTGATTTCTTGAGAATTTATCTTCAAAATAAATTTCACCATTTTAGCCTACTTGGAACAAATGTTACTTTTAAGTTTGGAAAAGGACTATGGTACTTTACTGCACAGATATGCATTTATATGTTTAGTGACTCTAAAGAAAAATGAAGTTTTTCTTCTTCTTTTCCTACTTTACCAAATAGGAAAGAAAAATTAAACCAATAGTGCTAATTGTTATTCTAACATTTATAATACTTGTGGTCACTTCTGCTCTTAAAATCTTCAGTACTTCTGATTGTCATTAAATTAACGAACCTCTTCCTTCACTCCTCCAGCTGTAGTTTTTGATATATGTCCATGCTGCTAAAAGGTAATTTATTTTCTGTTTGTAAACAACCTGCTTGTAAGTCCTACATGTGTAGGAAGCTGGATAAAGTGAAGAACAAGTTCATCCCCCAGAGGTATAAATTAAAATAAGACAATGCAAATTTGAAAATATTTATGTCATGGATTGCATTTGATAGAATCACAATTAACTTGGCTTTTTATTATTTATTAGTTTTGAATGTCAACATAAATAATAAACAGAGAAAGGCTCTCTAAAAACATTCAGCTTAATCAAAAATAGCAGGGCATTGCAATGCAAATATGCATGCCATGGCAACCATGTACACATTCAGGGATGCAGAAAAAACATGGGGTTTTTAAAGGTAACATGAAGAGGATTACATAAATAGTTTAAAAGTATTAATCCTTGGCTACAAGGATCAATAATAAGAGTGAGATCATCCCATGGCTAAATAGGTAGTTGCTGGGCAGATGTCCTCACAGAAATATTTTTTTCTGTGTGAAAGATTGTAGTGGTTCTGCCAGCAGCTCTTGTGATAGTGTTTATCAGGCAAATATGCATGAGACCGCTCCTTTCCTAGCCTTCCTTGGCTCTACTTTGTGAGGGTTTGACAAAAGTGACTCCATTTTGGATCTGACAACTTTTGATCCAAAGCCTTCTGAGAAGTATCACTGATTAATCATTATGTGCTTAGGCTTTGATTGTCCTTTGTCTCATCCCACATTGGAAGAAAGCGATTGGTGACAAGTAGTCAGTGTGAAAACCATTTTAACTACTTTCCAGCAACAAAAAAGGTTTAGAAGGAGTAGACCTCAGGCTAAGACTGCCCAAAGTTTATTGCTAAGTTTAATTTGATCCATTCTGTAGGCATCTCAGGCTGTCATTTGAAAGCACTGGGCCGCCGGGTGCGGTGGCTCAAGCCTGTAATCTCAGCACTTTGGGAGGCCGAGACGGGCGGATCACGAGGTCAGGAGATCGAGACCATCATGGCTAACCCGGTGAAACCCTGTCTCTACTAAAAAATACAAAAAACTAGCCGGGCGAGGTGGTGGGCGCCTGTAGTCCCAGCTACTCGGGAGGCTGAGGCAGAAGAATGGCGGGAACCCGGGAGGCGGAGCTTGCAGTGAGCTGAGATCCGGCCACTGCACTCCAGCCTGGGCGACAGAGCAAGACTCCGTCTCAAAAAAAAAAAAAAAAAAAAAAAAAAAAGCACTGGGCCACGTTTTTCTTTTAGGAGTTGTATTTCTGCAGAATTTTGAAAGGTAAAGGGTACAAAGTTTTAAAAAATAATACAGACTAAAATTGATAGTACTATTATAGCCCCAATTGCCACAGAATTTTTGAGACCTAAACTTAGGCTTAAAGTCAACCAATTGAATAAATTGTAGTACCATGGAGAAGTAGGTAAAACCTGCTATAAACATAAGGCCTGTCTTTGTATTTTGTATATTTGGGTCTTGACTTCTCCAGATAAATGTATAAAGGTACAGCATGTAGTTTTACCCATAGCACAGGTATCATCTTGTTTAGCTAATAGATATTCAGGAGCAATTCAGTTTTCTAGGACTACCTCACCATGAAGAGTTAATGAATATTGTTGAGTGCTAATAGCTTTTGCAGTGGGGTCTGCAAGAATTCCTAGGGAAACAGATATGTTTGAATCAATTCTACATTAGTAACTATGCTGTACTTCAGCACAAAGGCCCAAACCAAAGTCTGGAATCCCACATTCCATCAGCTGATAACTCAGGTTGACACTTAGATCTAGTAGGAGGGGGCTCTTCCAATAATTACTCCAGTGATCAGTTTTAGACCTATTGTGTATAGACAACAAAGTATTTATGTGTCCTAGTTCACATTGGCCTTCTGTTGCATATGTGTAGAAGCATTTGGAGACTCATAATGAAGAATTCCACACACAAAAGTAAATATATCCAGGAGAAACACAGACAATTCTTTCAACTGAGAATTTCTTGTATACGAACAAAATATATACCAGGAGTCAGTTATATTGGTACATAATGTTAATATTCCTTGCTCTCAAAATCAACCCACATATATCTATATCTACATATTCATATATAAATGTGTGTGTGTGTGTGTGTGTGTGTTAGGGGGATCCAAGGAATGGTTGAAAATAAATAACTCTTTGAATATGGATAGAATTATCCTAGTAGAACGTTGATTAGAGTAGGTAAGGCAGGAGACAGAAGGTGAAAGTCAGGTTTCTCCTGGGTCAATCTAAGGGTCCTTGGAAGAATGATGTGTCCATGTGTGGCTCTGCTCACAGCACTGTTTGGAGTTTGATTGCTTCTAGTGAAAAGAGATACATTTTACAAGAAGGTAAAATATCGCGTTAGAATATGAGCATTAAGATTACCACTGTTAGAGAGGGTCCTATAGACCATAACTGACAGTAGAGTTTGATACCTGCTGGTTATTCCAATGGATTGCAATGCCAGTTTACCTCCACTAGATGTTTCTGTACATTACCAGAAACATTTACATAAACACAACATTCCTTTTAGGAAAAGGGGCATTGGATTTTGAAGGCTAGAGTAACTTAAGTGTTAGCCTAGCCTAGATTTTTCCTGTAGTTATCAATCCCTTTATGACTTCCACAGAAATTGTTTCCTTTATAACATTCTTTGTATAGCCAAGTTTTGACATATTACCAAACTCAATATAGAATAGAATAGAATAGAATAATAGAATAAAGAAGTTTTAGCAAATTCAATGATAGTAAAACTTTTCATGCTTCCTTTTTGTTGGTAGCCATTATCCCTGATATAAGGATAATAATTAAGCAAAATATTACAGCAATGGAAAATCTCTGTCCAATATTTCAGTTAGAAGGTGCTACCATGTATAGCTCTACTACAAAGAGTAGAGTGAGTATAGTAATTCCTGCAAGTGTGGTGCAGTAGATAATTTCCATCTAAAATATTACTTGCTAAGATACAGAATTTCCTTTTGGGGCATCTATGAAACTTCTTGGTTTTATTTCCCTCAACCAAGAAAACTTTGGGTTATGGGCACCCTACTCATTTTCAGTACTTGGCAGAATTTCAGGATAATTGCCCAGAACTAGCATACTGATCCAGATTTTTACATGACCCATCCTTTTGTGTTTTTTCCAAACTGCAGGAGATCACCACTTGATTCACAGGTATAAACAGGGCTAGTCTAAAATGTAGGCAAAAAGCTTAAAAACAATTAGAGACTAAAATTTAATAGACAGATGTATGATAAGCTTTGGAGCATCATTTCTCTGTCTAGTCCTCATACAGACAACACAAATAAAGCTCATAATGGCTTTTCGTTTTAACATTTCTGTAATAAAACAGTAAAATATAGTAATATAAAATTACCAGTTTTAAAAGAACATTTGGATTTAAGCTATGCTTCAGATAAAATAAGACATTGTCACCTGTAATCCCAGCACTTTGGGAGGCTGAGGTGGGTGGATCACTTGAGGTCAGGCCTGGCCAACATGGTGAAACCTCATCTCTACTAAAAATTAAAAAATTAGCTGGGTGTAGTGGTGGAAGCCTGTAATCCCAGCTACTTGGGAGGTCAAGGCAGGAGAATTGCTTGAACCCGGGAGGCAGAGATTGCAGTGAACCCAGATCACGCCACTGCACTCCAACCTGGGCGACAGAGTGAGATTCCATCTCAAAAAAAAAAAAAAAAAAAAAAAAAAAATAGGACATGTTAAGGTTACCTTTTCAAATGGTCAAACTTTAAGGTTTGTATTTGCCCTTGGTAGGTAATCTTACGAAGACAATGGACCAAATTTAGCGTGGAGAAGCAGATTTTTTTTTCTTTTAGTTTTTCCTCTCTTCTTTTCGTTTTAAATTAGTGTAGGGGTTAATTCCTTGGATGTTTTCATTTCACTACAATTTCATAAAAAAATCTTTAAGCAGACTTTGATGTCAGTAACACCCTATCCCTATTTATGTTTCACTTTTTAAGACAAGGACAATTGCAGCAGTAAGTTTTATCTTCACACATGTGAAAAAGTCAGCAGATTCACAGTAGGTGAAGTAAAAACAGACTGAGAGAGGGTAGAAGTCTTTACATGCAAGCATTCCAGTCAAACTATTTAACCCCAGAGTTGTATTATTTTTTTTTTAAATTTTAGCTATAAAAGAAACAAGCTTAGGGAGCTCAAATAGTCCTCATAATGGCCATCAGCTCCAAATTATCTTTGATGTAATGTTTCCATCGATTTAAAATGTGCACAAGAATGAGTCTTAATGTTAGAACATATAACCAGCTTAAGTACTTGAAAGCCTGGCATGATTTAATAATTGAGAATCTCATTTCATTTCTTATTAAGTCTTGAAAGAAAAAGAAAATTCTATACCTTTTGTCAAAAAAAATTAAGAGCTTGGGCAAAATATTTGGCTTTGACTAGTGTACCTGGCACAGAATTATTTTTGCTTTATTTTGTTTGTTTGCTTTAAATAATGTGGCGTAGAGCCTTTGCCGTAGTTGTCTGACTTGTGATCAAATTTTTCCTGTTGCAAGGAAATTTTCTTGAGACTAGCAAGCAAATCTTGCTGGTCTGCGACCCTCTTCATCATCACATGGAAGATTTTGCTCTTTGAAGGCTGGAGTCCCTCCTACATGGTGGTGAATAGCCTAAGGACTTTCAATTGGTCAATCTGTGCTCACCATTACGTATATTTATGTTTGCTCCCCAAAAATGTTTAGAAAATAATTAGGGAAAAGAGAGTAAAAGAGCCAAATCATTTACAGATGTATATTAAAAAAAACAGAAATGAAATCAAAAGTAGAGTACTCACCAAAGTCTGAAACCACACAGACAGATAAAACAAAATATTAAACCAGGTACACAGGAAAAAACAAAAGTGAATTAACCAGAAAAGACACCTTCAAAAAAGAGCATAGCTTCTATAGAAAGTATATGCAGCAGAAGGACTATGTCCTTATACCAGAAAGTCATGCTAGAAAAGACAAAAATGTGTTTGATAGTCTCAGAAGGGAGGAAGTTTTCTTAACAAGGTAGCTTCGTTCAAACCAGACACCAAATAAAGCCAATAGGGAGCTGCTGCCACAGAGGGGGAGCTTGGTATGACTTGAGAGGAAAACTCACCAGGGAAGAGAATGCTTGCTATGGAAACATAGGGCTAAAAATACTCCAGTGGGTACTGCACATGATTCCAGGGGCTGCTATCTCTTCAAGGTGAGCTTGTTTTAGGACCCATTGTTGTCAGCAAATTATGTATATCTAAATAACAGACAGAGGCTCTCTAAAGATATTTAGCTTACTTGAGATTAGCAGGGCATTGCAATGCAGAATATGCATGCCATGGTAGCCATGGACACATTTAGGAAGGCAAAAAAAGACAAGGGTTTTTGAAGGCAAAATGAGGAAGATTGCATACATTGTTTTAAAATAATAATCATTGGCTACAAAGATTAATAACAACAGTAGCATCACTCTGAGTTTGAACAGGCAACAGATGTCCTAGAAGGGAGAGAGAGAGAGAGAATGTGTATGTGTGTCTGTGTGTGTGTGTGCGCGTGTGAGTGTGTGAGTGTGTTTGCAAGGTTGTGGTGGCCTTTTTTGCAATGCTATGGTTCTGGCAGAGTGTCCTGAGATACTCCTAGTTATTAGACAAATATGCATAGGTGTCTTCCCTTCATGGATTTCTCCAGCTTCGTTTGGTCAGAGTTTGACACAAGTGACTCCGTTTTGAATCTGACAGCTTTCACAACAGGATAGTAGAAACTGTGATATTTATTACCACTCTGAACATAAATTACAAGATAAGCTGATGAAGTACAGTGTATGTAGAATGTTAAATTCTAAATTTCCAATTTGTTGGATTACACAATAAAGCCCTTCATGGAGAAGGAACCACACTATCTGAGAAAATATGAAATCATGGAAAGACATAATGGAACTGTCTTCTATTCCCTCATTATAGTTCCAGGCCCTAGGTACCTGGGAAAAAAATCACTAAAATTTTTTATAAAGGCAAAGATATTCCAGATGTTTAAAGACTTTGTGTGTGTGTGTGTGTTTTTTTTTTTTTTTTTTTAGACGGAATCTTGCTCTGCATCCCAGGCTGGAATGCAATGGTGTCATCTCAGCTCACTGCAACCTCCACCTCCTGGGTTCATGCGATTCTCCTGCCTTAGCCTCCCAAGTAGCTGGGATTACAGGCACCTGTTACTATGCCCAGCTAATTTTTTTTTTTTTTTTTTTTTTTTTTTGTATTTTTTAGTAGAGATGGTGTTTCACCATGCTTGTCAGGCTGGTCTCAAACTCCTGATCTCAGGTGATCCATCCACCTCGGCCTCCCAAAGTGCTGAAATTACAGGCATGAGACACCGCATCTGGCCTAGAGATGTTTTTAATTTAGAGGCTCCCTCTGCTGAAATATGTCTTGTCAGATAATCTGACTTTCAGATCCCTGTAACACAGAGCATCAGGCATTGAAGTGGTTCATTCTGTTTGTTCTGAAGTCAGAATGTTTGCATTCAGATATTGCTCTGCCACACTGGTTCTCTAAATATCACTTCATCTCAGTGTGCTAATTTTATCAACTATTAAATTGATGTAATAATGGAACACATTTTATAGAATTATTTGAAAGATTTACAAATAAAACATGTCAATACTTGGATCAGTGCCCGACAAAGAGTAAATGTTCAGTAAACGCTACCTATTTTTTAAAAAACAAACAAACAAAAAACACTATTCTGTTTTGTTTACAAGTGCTTGTATCTTTGAACCCAAATTAGAAGATTTTATGTCTCAAGTTTCTATAATCCTAAAATCAACACATCAAAACCCCATTCCATTGAGGTCTAATATTAGCCCCAAGATACCCTCTTTACCTTCACATTTTTAAGACTTCTAATCCTACTTTAACATCAAGTCACAATCTTTCCATGAAAACCGCCTTTCAGCACACCTAATAGAAAATAAAAATTATTTTCCTGTATTTCACACGGCGTAATGATAAGAGTAAGGGCTTTCAAATCAGATTGATTTATGATTAAATCTCAACTCTGGAAGTGATGTGGTTTGGTTCTTGTTCCCACCCACATCTCACCCCAAATTGTAATCACCATGTGTCGAGTGAGGGAGGTAACTGGATCATGAGGGTGATTTCCCCATGCTGTTTCATTATAGTGAGTGAGTTCTCATGAGAACTGATGGTTTTGTAAGTGTTTGACAATTCCACCTTCACATGCTCACTCTCTCACTCTCTCCTGCCACCTTGTGAAGAAGGTGTCTGCTTCCCCTGTTGCCATGATTGTAGGTTTCCTGGGGTCCTGAGGTCTCCCCAGCCATGTGGAACTGTGTCAACTGAAACTCTTTTGTTTATAAATTAGCCAGTCTTGGATAATATCTTTATAGTAGTGTGAAATTTGCAAATATAAGACGTCACCAGCTCTGTGACACTGTGAGTTACTTAACTACTTTGCACCTCCGTTTCCACATTCATAAAATGAATTCTGTTTGAATTAAATGAGAAAAAATACCTGGGAGATTAACTGACACAGATAACATGCCCAGCGAATAGCTTTTATTGTAGCCTGATTTTAAGGCTTTGTTCAGTCTTCATTAAAATATTCACAACAAAATAAACAGATGTTAATGTTTTTTCCTAAAGACCTCAGTATCTTTCCTTCAATAATATGGACCCCTTAGTTTCTACAAAACTGTTGAACACTTTTTTCCATGATATTCTTCTCCCATGTAAAATTTGGTATTACATTTTTCTTTTAGATTCCATTCAAAGCCCCAAAACACTTCTCTCTAATACTATCCGTGTATATTTCATTCTCTGATATGACACCAAAATGTATTACTTTGCAGCTGATTCTCTAATCTAGACCACTAATTTAGACATTCTATAGATGTCTAAAGTTTGTGTAGACATTTTATAGATGTCTTTAGACATGTTATAAATGTCTGTAGTCTCTATAGACATTCTATAGAGACTCTAACACCACAATAATTATCTCTGTTATCACAGTTTAGGCTATGTTAATTCCCTTACTACCCTATAAAAGATCATCATAACTTTTTTTCATTTTATTTATTGTGCTTTTTCTTAGTTTTTTTTTTTTATTATTATACTTTATGCTCTAGGGTACATGTGCACAACGTGCAGATTTGTTACATTTGTATACATGTGCCATGTTGGTGTGCTGCACCCATTAACTCTTAGCTTGTTTTATAGCATCTTCCTTATGATTCACCTTTCTCTTTATCACACATGGTTCCCTGAGATTAATATTCTAATCTCAGTTGATTCAAAATTCTGAAAGGTCAAATTACATATCCTGATATTTTTAAAAGTCACATAAGTTTACTCTTCTAACATCAACCACTACCCTTCTTTTTTTTTTTTTTTTTTCTTTTTCTTTTCTTTTTCTTTCTTTCTTTTTGTTTTTGAGACACTGTCACCTGTCTAGAGTGACACCCAGGCAACAGTACAGTGGTAAAGTGAACTGCTCACTGAAGCCTAGACCTCCAGGCTCCAGTAATCTGTCTGCCTCAGCATCCAAAGTAGCTGGGAACACAAGTAAGCACCACCACACCCAAATATATATATATATTTGCTTTGTAGAGATAGTGGGGTGTCTAACTGCACTGCCCAGGCTGGTCTTGAACTTCTAGGCTCAAGTGATCCTCCCACCTCAGCATCCCTAAGTGTTGGGATTACAGACATGAGTGATTGCACCTGGCCACATTCTTTTTAACCCTAAAAATTTGTTTTTTTCTTACATTGCTTCTGCAGTCACAACAGATTGTTTTTTCCTTTTTTTTTTTTTTTTTTTTTTTTGAACCAGGTTCTTCCTGTGTGGTCCAGGCTGGAGTGCAGTGGTGCAATCTTTGCTCACTGTAACTTTGACCTCCCGGGCTCAAGAGATCCTTCTGCCTCAGTCTCCCAAGAAGTTGAGACCATAGGCATACACTGCCACACAAGGTATTTTTTTGTGTGTGTACGTAATACAGGATCTCCCTTTGTTGCCCAGGATGGTTTTGAGCTCCTGGGCTCAAGCAATCCTCCTGCCTCGACTTCCAAAAGTGCGGGGATTATAGAGGTGAGCCACCATGCCTGGCCACAACAGAATTTTACACTCCCTTATTTTTCAAAACATCTGTTTAGAAAATAATCTCAAAGATGAGATTGTTTTCACTTTTGAAACATTGTTTCCATTTTTTTCTTCTAACTGAATACAGTTATCAGTCATTCTTTTCTGTGCTTTTCTTCTCCACTAGATTATAAATCCCTTGAGGATAAAGTTTTAATTAATTTTTGAGTCAATATCATGTAACGGAGAGAACACAGGCTTCAGAATTACGCATACTTCAATTCAAATTCTAGCCCCATAACTTTCAGGTTTTAAAACTAGAGGTTACTTTTCCTTTTGGAATATTAGTTTCTTTCTTAAACAAAGATAATAAGATGGAGCAGGCATCCCCTCTTAAGGGCCTGTGGGCTCCACAAGCGGGAAATATATGAAAATCTTGAGTTCCTTCAAGGGAAATTCCAGGCACCTAGCTAACCCTGAAAAGTAAATTTATTAAGCAAAAAGGTAATAGCTTAAAGCAGTAGTCAAGGAGTCTAGAATCATGGGATGCTTTATTTCCCTATAGAAACTAAAAATAACTTATTATTATATGCCACTGAGTAGTTTATCAGAAAGCTGGAGGCAAGTATACCTCAGATAAAGGGTACCTAAAGTCTGAATTCTGACCACTATTCTGTTTTCTATTTGTTTGTCTGAGGGGCGTGGAGAAACTCACACTCATGAGCCAGACCTAACATTCTTTTCTGCTGACCACAAATTTATAAGCAAAGCTTCTCTGCCTTAACCAATTGTAAATTAGAAAAATCTTTCAATCTATGACCTGGAAACCCTCACTTCAAGATATCCTGCCCATTAGGCCAAAATCAATGTGCAACCTCCACATATTGATTTATAATTTTGCCTGCAACCTACTTTCCTAAAATGTATCCCTGTCTTTAAAACCCTTACCTATAAGCCATTGAGGTTATAGGGACTTAAGCATTAGTTCCCGATTCTCTTGGCTTGGTGCCCTGAAAAAAAGGCACCTTCTCCTGCTGAAGTCCTTGGTATGGATATCTGGTCTTACTGCATGGGTAAACCCCAGCTGGATTTGAGAATAACACTATAAGTTACCTCAGAATACAAGGGCACATAGAAAGTGATAGCTAGATGTTCACTTGTTCTTTATCAATATTCTTTCCCATTATTAAAAATCTTGAATTATTTCATAATATGCCTTGAATGTGGTGGACACTCAATGAATTTTTATAACGATAATAAAATATAAATATATACATTTCATTTCAAATAGTAAATATAACGTTAATATTTATTTAATGTTAATTATTTTAAATATATAGAATTCATTCAGATAACTGCAAAAACACACAATTTTATCAGATGTTTATCATTTTCATTAGAAAATTATCAAAATTTCTGCTGACATTTTAATTTTTCATATGCAAGAAAAGGTATTACCTAAATGATATTAAAATACAATAGAAAATTGGCTCAGGAATACTTTCAAGTAAGTATATTTCTACTAAGGTTGTCAAAATGCTATATTTTTAAAATCCATAGCTATTTTCTAAAAATTATCACATTTCACATGAAATAATAATACTTCTAGAACATGTCTCTAACTTGTCCATTTTTGTGCCAGTTAGTAAAACAAAGCCTCCTTCTAGTGAATTGGCAAAGGATTAACTTTGTCTCACATTCAAATGGATGATAATTTTTCTCAGGTAGAGGAATTATTTTTTGTAAATATACCCATGGCCAAAATTGTGATTATAGAAGGTAAAAAACAGTCCAGAAGAAATGGAAATCTCTCTCTCACACACACACACCACACACACACACACACACACACAAACGCTTCTCAAAATCTCTATGACAATATGATGCATAAAGAACTTACATCAAGTTTCAAGAAATAGGTATTTTCCAGAACTAATATAGCTTCAGGGTGTAGTGCATAGCAGGAATTTCTATCTGAGAACAAGATCTCCTTAGTTTAATATAGAGAAAGGCACATTTGAATCATTTACACCAACTCCAGAGGAGAGAAATGAAAGTTCTACCTCCAAAGAATTTGGAATCAGAGATTATTTATCTGGTTGCATAATTTTTTAATGATATTAAGTGTAGTATAAGAAGCTTTAACATTGCAGTTAGCCAAATAAACTAGGAATGCATGATTCATGCTCTACTTTATCAAATAGAATTGTATGACCACCATAAACAGATACTGTCCAATTAAATAGAAGAGAAGAATTAAGCTCTTGAAAGGATAAAGGTGGCTGAAATAATAAAAGGAAGAACCTAACAGCCAGATACAGCGGGGATAAGAAACAAGAAAACATTAATGTATCTCTAGACCTACAGCATTGCCATCAGGATGATTTATCACCTTGCATTCTTGAGAGATTTCATTTAAAATTCAAATTTCCATGAAAAGATAGAGTAAGAATCATCTTGTTTGGATCCTGTCTGCTTTCCCATAGCAGGTTGTCTTTTGCTTTTATGCTCATCTCTTGCCTTGAATGCACAAGGTGTGGACTTTCTGATAATTCTTTAGTGAAAGAGTTTACAAATTTAAGAATAAGGAAACGACTAAACTTAGGTCATGGTCCTAGTTACATTTCTTAGCTTAGTAGACTAAAGAGTACGGTTTTGAGAATATATATATTTGATTTGAAATAAAGAGTATTTGGATTTCACATTATTGTCACCACTTTGCTTAGGGTTACTTAAGGAAACATCAAGGAAACAAAAACTATTTAAAGATACATTGGATTTTCTCTATGTAAGAAAAAAATGGTTTAAAAGTGACACAATAAGTTTGCAAGTTGGACATATAGGCAACAGAAACTAAGCCTATGAATTAAAGCTAAACTTTCAGTTTGCAAGCCTGGAGTCTGTCAAATATTTCACTGACATGTACTGATTGCAACTTTGCCTATCAGATGAAATGAAAGGCAGAATAGACTCAATCATCCCCTTTCAGAGACTAAGTTCCTAAATACTTATAAACCTTTTCCCCTATATATGTTAATCACATAATTGCTTTACCTTTGTGTAATATCATTGAACGCCACTCAGGATTTTAAGAATATCACCTTTGTTTCACTATCCTTTTCTCTCACTTTCTGTGTAACAGCATGTGTGAATGTTTAGTCTTATGTAGCCCACTTTGAGACACATTCTCAGTTTGTCCTGAGCCTGTATTTTTAAGCTAATTGTCCTCAATTTTGGCTCAGAATAAAACTAACTTTAAATTTTCTCATGTCATAGGGCTTGATATTTATACAATCAGTTGACACTCAGAATGAAGAAACCTTTATAACAAAAAAATGAAACTATAGGAAACTATGAAAAATGCCCAGCAGGAGTGTACATACATATAAATATAAAAGAACATTGATTGTGTATAGTAACAATAACTATATCATATATGAATTATAATATCAATAAATATAAAATATATAACAGTAGCTCAAACAGCAAAAGTAAGTGAGTAGAGTTAAAAGTATAATTGCCCAATTAGTTCTTCCTGTCTAC
This sequence comes from Piliocolobus tephrosceles, assembly GCF_002776525.5. Classification (NCBI taxonomy): domain Eukaryota; kingdom Metazoa; phylum Chordata; class Mammalia; order Primates; family Cercopithecidae; genus Piliocolobus; species Piliocolobus tephrosceles. The sequence goes on along the minus strand of NC_045435.1, from coordinate 3,578,275 downwards.
TTTATAGACAAGACCAATTCACTGAGACCATGGTATAGATAAGACCAATTCACTGAGACCATGGTATAGATAAGACCAATTCACTGAGACCATGGTATTACAGTAAAGAAAGGGTTTAATTGACCTGAGTACAGCCACAAAGAAGGTGGAGTTATTACTCCAATCAGTCCCCCTGAAGGCTCAGAGTTTAGGGGTCTCCAAGGAAAGTTTGGTTGGCAGGGGACTAGGGAATAGGTACTACTGACTGATTGGTGGTAATGCAATCATAGGGGTGTGGAAAATGGTCCTCGTGCACTCTCTGTTTGGGAAGCCACAGGACAGGTTGAGTCATGAGTCTCAAGTCCAGGTGGGGTCAGTAAGTTGCCAGAATGCAAAAGTCTGAAGTATATCTCAAAAGACTAATCTTAGGTTCTACAATAGTGATGTTATCTATAGGAGCCAATGGGGAAGTCCCAAATCTTGTAACCTCTGGCAACATGACACCTAAGCAGTAAGGGTTTATAGTTTATAGAAACTATTCCTACATCCTAGCAGAATTCAGCCCCCTCTCATTATTCTAATCTTGTGGCCTTTCATTAGTCTTACAAAGGCAGTTTTTGGTTTCTGAGCAAGGAAGAAAGTAGTTTTAGGGAGGGACTATTATCATTTCTGTTTTCAAGTTAAACTATAAGCTAAGTTCTCATGACTAGCTTGGCTATGCCCAGAAATGCGCGTTTTAGGCTAGAAGCAAATGGAGTCATGTGGGGAAAAGAAAGAGATCAGCGTGTTACCGTGTCTATATAGAAGGAAGTAGACATAAGAGACTCCATTTAGTTCTGTATTTGAGATGCTGTTAATCTGTGACCCTACCCCCAACTTCGTCCTTGCAAGAGACATGTGCGAAGGTGATTTAAGGTTAAAAGGATATTGGGCTGTGCAGGATGTGTCTTTGTTAAACAAGTACCTGAAAGAAGCTTGACGGTTAAAAATCCTTCCCCTCCCTGAGATTGGAACATCTCCGGGTAATACCCATTGTGTGTCTTGTTTACTGAGTAAGGAGAAAACACATTTAGGAATAAGGTGGGACTTGCTGGAGCAATACTGCTAAAAGGTTTATGGAGATGTCGCATATACATCTCAAGGCACAGCATTTTCCTTTAAACTTATTCATGTTACAAGGATTTGTTCATATGTCTTACTGCCGATTTCCTCCCTACAATAATCCTATTGTCCAGCCACTCCCTTATCCTTTTAATGATAAAGATAATTCTCAATAAATACTAAGGGAACTCAGAGGCCGGTGCCAGTGTGGGTCCTCTGAAAACACAGCACTGGTCCCCTGGGTCCCGCTTTTCTTTCTCTATACTTTGTCTCTGTGTATTATTTCCTTTTCTCAAGTCTCTCGTCCCACCTAACGAGAAGCACCCACAGGTGTGGAGGGGCAGGCCACCCCTTCAGAGTCAGCCATGTTGAATTTCTCTCTGCTAGGTATGTACTCCAAAAAAAGGAAATCAGCATATCAAGGAGATATCTGCACACCTATGATTACTGCAACAGTACTCACAACAGCCAAGATTTGGAAGCAACCTAAATGTCCATCAACAGAAGAATGGATAAATAAAATGTGATACATGTACACAATGGAGTACTATCCTGCCATAAAAAAGAATAAGATCCTGTCTTTTGCAACAACTTAGATGAAACTGGAGGTCACTGTGTGGTAATAATGTAAATAAGGCACAGGAGAAAAGACTGCATTGTTTGTGGGAGTTAAAAATTAAAATAATTAAACTCATGGAGATAGAGAGAAAAATAATGGTTACCAGAGGCTGGGAAGGGTAGGGGGCAATATTTCTATAAAAAAATAATAATAATAATAAAATCTAATATTTCATAGTGCAAATGGGTGAGTATAGTCAATAATAATTTAATCGTGCACTTATAAATAATTATAATATTATAATTTTACTGTAACACCAAGAATAAGTGCTTGAGATGACAGATATCTGATTTACCTTCTTGTGATTATAATACATTGTATGCCTATATCAAACATCCCATATATATCATAAATACATACACTTACTATGTAGTCACAAAAATTTAAAATTAAAAAAAATCAATACTAACTTCACCTAATAGATACTTGCTTTTTTCTTTTATTGATTTCTAATACCTGACACAATTATGGGGCACATTTGTATTTGTTACATGTATACAATGTATAATGGTCCAGTCAGAATATATGGAGTATCTATTACCTTGACTAATCATCATTTCTTAATGGTGGTAACATTTCAAGTCTTCTATTCTTGCTACATCTCTTTCTTTCCCCCTCCCACCCTCATATTCTTCCCAGTATCTTGTATCTATTATGTTTTCTCTATCTCCATGAAAGCAAATTTTTCAGCTTCAGCATTAGAGTGAAATTTGTGATATTTGTCTTTCTGTGTCGTGCTTATTTCTCTTGACATAATGACATCTACTTTCATCTACGTTGCTGCAAATGACATGTATTTTTTAATGACTGTGTGATATTGTATTGTATATATAAGCCACATTTTTAAATTCATTCGTGCATTGAAGGACACAAATTGATTTTATGTCTTTGCTATTGTGAATGGTACTGCAATAAAATGTTAGTGGAGGTATGGAGGTATCCCTGCAATATACTTATTTCTTGTCTTCTGGGTAACCAAGTAGTAGGGTTGTGGTATTTCATGGTAGTTCTATTTTTAGTTTTTTTTTTTTTTTTTTTTTTTTTTTTTTTTGTCAAAATCTCTATAGTGTTTTCCTTAATTGTTATACTAATTTACATTCCCATTCACGGTTTATAAAAATTTCCTGTTTTCCACATCCTTGCCAGCGTCCTTTATTTTTTGTTTGTTTTGTTAATAATAGCCATTCTATTAGGGTTATGATAATACTTATTGCTGCTTTGATTTGCATTTTTCTGATGACTAGTGATGTCAAACATTTTATCATGTGCCTGTTGGCAGTTCATTTGTCTTCTTTTGAGAAATGTCTATTCATGTTCTTTGCCCACTTTTTATGTGATTATTTGTTTTTGTTTATCATTTAGTTATTTGACTTTCTTTTATATTCTGGATATGTGTCCCTTATCAGATGAAAAGTTTGAAAGCACTTTTTTTCATTCAATAGCTTGTCTCTTCACTCTGTGGATTGTGTTCCTTTGTTGTGCATAATTTTTTTAGTTTAATATAATCCCATTTGTCTATTTTTATTTTAGTTGTCTGTGCTTTTAATGTCATAGACATAATGTATTTGCCTAGACCCATGTCCCAAACTATTTTCCATATGTTTTCTTCTAGAAGTGATATAGCTTTAGATCTTACATTTGATTCTTTAATTCATCTTTAGTACGATATTTGTATGTGGTGAGAGATAGAAGTCCTTTTTTCCACATATAGATATCCAATCTCCCCAGCACCATTTATTGAAGAGGATGTCCTCTGTTTAGGATATGTTTTTGGTGCCTTTGTTGAAAATCAGTTGGCTGTAAATATGTGGATTCATTTCTGGGTTCTCTATTCTGTTTCTCTGGTCTATGTATGTCTGTTTTTATACTGACTATTTTGGGTTTTTTTAATTATAGCTTTGCAGTATATTTTGAAGTCATGTAGTGCAATGCTTTTAGTTTTGTCCATTTTGCCCAGAATTGCTCTAACTATTCTGGATTTTTTGGTTCCATACAAGTTTCATATTTTTTTCTATTTCTGTAAAATATGATGTTGATATTTTCATAGTGCATTGAATCTGTAGATTGCTTTGGGTAGTATGTTCATTTAAACCATATTAATTCTTCTGATCCATAAGCATAGGATGTCTTTCCATTTGTTTGTGTCTCTATCATTACTCTCATTTATGTTTTGCAGTTTTTCTTGTAAAGGTATTTTACCTTCTTAAATTTATTCCTAGAAATTTTACTTTATTTAAAGCTATTGTAAATAAAATTTGCTTTTTTGATTTTTTTTCTTAACTCCTTCATTACTGGTATATGGAAATTATACTGATTTTTGTATTCTGCAATTTTTACTGAATTTATTACTCCCAAAAGTTTTTGGTGTGTATTTTGGTTTTTCTAAATATAAAATTATGTTATCTGCAAAGAGGAATAATTTGACTTTGTCTTTTCCATTTTGGATGCCATTTATTTTTTCCTCTTACCAGAATTGCTCTGGTTAGGACTTCCAGTACTATTTTGGAAGTGATGAATATGGGCATCCTTATCTTGTTCCAATTCTTAGAGGGAAGGATTTCAACTTTTCCCCATTCAATATGATGTTGGCTGTGAGTTTATCATAAATGTCCCTTATTTTTTTAAAAGTATATTCCTTTTATACCTAGTTTATTGAGAGGTTTTATCATGAAGGAATGTTGAATTTTATCAAACAGTTTTTCTGCATCTATTGAGATAATGATATGGTTTCTGTCCTTTATTCTGTTGATGTGATGTATTACACTTATTGATATAATTTTGTTAAACCTTCCTTGTATCCCTGGGAATAATCCCATTTGATCAGGGTGCATCATTTTGTTCATGTGCTATTGGATTTTGTTTACTAGGATTTTCTTGGGAATTTTTAAGTATATGTTCATCAGAAATACTGACCTAGTTTTATTTTATTGTTGTGTTGTTTGGTTTTGCTATCAGGCTAATGCTGGACTCATAGAATGAGATAGGGAGAATTGCCTCCACTTCAGTTTTTGAAATGATTCAAGGCGAATCACTATTAGTTCTTTGTAAGTTTGGTGGAATTTGGCAGTGAACCCATCTGGTCATTGACTTTATTGGGAGACTTTTGTCACTGATTCAATATCATTACTCATTACTAGTCTGTTCAGATTTTCTATTTCTTCCTGATTCAATCTTGGGAGGTTACTGTGTCCAGGAATTTAGCTATTTTAACTCTAGGTTTTCCAGTTTGTTAGTGTAAAGTTGTTCATTATAGTCTCTGATGTCTATATCCCTTGCTAGACTTGGGAAGTCTTTATCTACTGTTTTATTAAATAAGTTTTCTAACTCTTTCACTCCCTTTTCATCTTCCAAGACCTCAATAATTCAAGTATCTATTCACTTTATTGTGTCCCATATATCACTATTTATTTTCTTACTTTTTTTTTTTTTTAATTTTTGTCTGTGTTGTTTCAAAATTTCTCAGATTCTTTCTTCTGCTTGATTGAGTATATTGTAGCTTTAAAATGCATTTTATATTTCATTCAATATATTCTTCAGTTTCAAAATCTTTGGTTCTGAGGATTCCCAGGCAAGATGGCTAAATAGGAACAGATCCAGTCTGCAGCTCCCAGCGAGACCAATGCAGAAGGTGGGTGATTTCTACATTTCCAACTGAGGTACCACATTCATCTCAATGGGACTGGTTAGACAGTGGGTGCAGCCTATGGAGGATGATGAGAAACAGGGTGGGGTGTCGCCTCACCCTAGAGGCACAAGGGGTTAGGGAACTCCCTCCCCTAGTCAAGGGAAGCCATGAGGGATCATGCCGTGAGGGATGGTGCTATTCAGCCCAGATATTATACTATTTCCACAGTCTTTGCAACCCACAGACAAGGAGATTCCCTGGGTTTCAAGCACAAAACTGGGCAACCATTTGGTCAGACAATGAGCTAGCTTCAGGAGGTTTTCCCTGACAGTGTAAACAAAGCCACCATGAAGTTTGGACTGGGCAGAGCCCACTGCAGCTCCACACAGCCACTGTAGCCACATTGCCTCTCTAGTTTCCTCTTCTCTGGGCAAGGTATCTCTGAAAAAAAAAGGCAGCATCCCCAGTCAGGGACTTATAGATAAAACTTCTATCTCCTCGGGACAGAGCACCTGAGGGAAGGGGCAGCTGTAGGTGCAACTTCAGCAGACTTAAACATTTGGCCTGCCAGCTCTGAAGAGACCAGCAGATTTCTCAGCACAGTGCTCAAGCTCTGCTAAGGGACAGACTGACTCCTCTAGTGGGTCCCTGACCCCCATGTCTCCTGATGGGGTGACACCTCCCAGCAGAGATTGATAGATACTTCATACAGGAGAGCTCCAGCTGGCATCTGCCAGGTGCCCCTCTGGGATGAAGCTTCCAGAAGAAAAAGCAGGCAACAATCTTTGCTGCTCTGCAGCCTCCACTGGTGATACCCAGGCAAACAGGGTCTGAAGTGGACCTCCAGCAAACTCCAGCAAACCTACAGAATAGGAACCTGACTATTAGAAGGAAAACTAACAAACAGAAAGGAATAGCATCAACATCAACAAATAGGACTACCATGCAAAAACCCCTTCTGAAGGTCAACAACATCAAAGACAAAAGGTAGATAAATCCATGAAGATAAGGAAAAAACAGCTCAAAAAGGCTAAACATTTCAAAAAAACAGAACGTCTCTTCTCCTCCAAAGGATCACAGTTCCTCACCAGCAAGGGAACAAAACTGGATGGAGAATGAGTTTAATGAATTTACAGAAGTAGGCTTCAGAAGGTAGATAATAACAAACTCCTCCAAGCTAAAGGAGCATGTTTTAACCCAATGAAAGGAAGCTAAGACCCTTGATAAAAGGTTACAGGAACTGCAAACTAGAATAACCAGTTTAGAGAAGAAGACAGATGACCTGATGGAGCTGAAAAACACAGCATGAGAACTTTGTGAAGCATGCACAAGTATCAATAGCTGAATTGATTAAGTGGAAGAAAGAATATCAGAGACTGAAGATCAACTTAATGACATAAAGCTTGAAGACAAGATTAGAGAAAAAAGAATGAAAAGGAATGAACAAAGACTCTAAGAAATATGGGACTGTATGAAAAGACCAAATTTACATTTGATTTGTGTACCTGAAAGTGACAGGGAGAATGGAACAAAGTTGGAAAACACACTTCAGGATATTATCCAGGAACACTTCCCCAACCTAGCAAGACAGGGCAACATTCAAATTTGGGAAATACAGAGAACACCACAAAGATATCCCCAAAGAAGAGCAACCCCAAGGCACATAGTTGTCAGATTTACCAAGGTTTAAATAAAGGAAAAAATGTTAAGGGCAGCTAAAGATAAAGGTCAGGCTACTCACAAAGGGAAGCCCATCAGACTAACAGTGGATCTCTCTGCAGAAACCCTACAAGTCATAAAAGAGGGGAGGCCAATATTCAACATTCTTAAAGCAAATAATTTTCAACCCAGAATTTTATAACCATCCAAACTAAGCTTCATAAGTGAATGAGAAATAAACTCTTTTACAGACAAGTAAAGGCTAAGGGATTTTGTTACCACCAGGCCTGCCCTGAAAGAGCTCCTGAAAGAAACACTAAATATGGAAAGGAAAAATCGGTATCAGCCACTGTAAAAATGTACCAAAATATAAAGACCAATGACATTCTGAAGAAACTGCCTCAACTAGTGTGCAAAATAACCAAATAGCATCATGATGACAGGATCAAATTCACACATAACAATATGAACTGCAAATGTAAATGGGCTAAATGCCCCCAATTAAAAGACATGGACTGGCAAATTGGATAAAGTGCCAAGACCCATCTGTGTGCTGTATTCAGGAGACTCATCTCACATGCAAAGACACACGTAGGCTCAAAATAGAGGGATGTATGAATATTTACCAAGCAAATGGAAAGAAAAAAAAAGCAGGGATTGCAATCCCAGTCTCTGACAAAACAGAGCTTAAACCAACAAAGATCAAAAAAGGCAAAGAAGGGCATTACATAATAGTAAAGGTACCAGTGCAACAAGAAGAGCTAACTATCCTAAATATATATTCACCCAAAACAGGAGTACCCAGATTCATAAATCAAGTTATTGTATACCTATAAAAAGACTTAGACTCCCACACAATAATAGTGGGAGACTTTAACACCCCACTGCCGATACTGGACAGAACAATGAGACAGAAAATTAACAAGGATATTCAGGACTTGAATTCAGCTCTGGAACAAGAGGACCTAATAGACATCTACAGAACTCTCCACCCCAAATCAACAGAATATACATTCTTCTCAGCACCATATTGCACTTAATCTAAAATTGACCATATAAATGGAAGTAAAACACTCCTCTGGAAATGCAAAAGAGCAGAAATCATAACAAACAGTCTCTCAGATTACAATGCAATCAAATTAGAACTCAGGATTAAGAAATTCTCTAAAAACTGCATAACTACACGGCAACTGAACAACCTGTTATTGTTATTGAGTGACTACTGGATAAATAACAAAATTAAGTCAGAAATAAATAAGTTATTTGAAACCAGTGAGAAGAAAGACTCAACATATCAGAATTTGTGAGACACAGCTAAAGCAGGGTTTAGAGGGAAATTTCTGGCACGAAATGCCCACAGGAGAGAGTGGGAAAGATCTAAAATCAACACCCTAACATGACAATTAAAAGAACTAGAGAAGTAAGAGCAAACAGATTCAAAACCTAGCAGAAGACAAGAAATAACTAAGATCAGAACAGAATTGAAGAAGTCAGAGACATGAAAAACCCTTCAAGAAATCAATGAATCCAGGAGTTGTTGTTTTGAAAAAATAAACAAAACACATAGACCACTAGCCAGACTAATAAAGAAGAAAATAGAGAAGAATCAAATAGACACAATAAAAAAAGATTGATAAAGAGGATATCAATACTGATCCCACAGAAATACAAACTACCATCAGAAAATACTATAAGCACTTCTAAATAAATAAACTAGAAAATTTAGAAGAAATGGATAAATTCTGTACACATACACCCTCCCAAGATTACACTAGGAAGAAGTCAAATCCCTGAGTAGACCAATAACAAGCTCTGAAATTGAGGCAGTAATTAATAGCCTACCAACCAACAAAAGCCCAGAACCAGATAAATTCACAGCCAAATTCTACCACAGGTACAAAGAGGAGCTGGTACCATTACTTGGGGAACTATTTCAAACAATAGGAAAAAAGGGACTTCTCCCTAACTCACTTCATGAGGCCAGCATCATCCAGATACCAAAACCTGGTAAAGACACAACAACAACAAAATAAAATTTTAGGCCAATATTCCTGTTGAACATCAATGTGAAAATCCTCAATAAAATACTGGGAAACTTAATCCAGCAACATATTAAAAAGCTTATCCACCATCATCAAGTTGGCTGCATCCCTGGGATGAAAGATTGGTTCAACATATGCAAATCAATAAACATAATCTATCAGATAAACAGAAGCAATGACAAAAACCACATGATTATCTCAATAGATGCAGAAAAGACCTTTGATAAAGTTCAACACCTCTTCATGCTAAAAACTCTCAATTAACTATGTATTGATGGAATGTATCTCAAAATAATAAGAGCTATTTATGACAAACCCACAGCCAATATCATACTGAATGGGCAAAAGCTAGAAGCATTCCCTTTGAGAACTGGCACAATACAAAGCTGCCCTCTCTCACAACTCCTATTCAACATAGTATTGGAAGTTATGGCAAGGGCAATCAGGCAAGAGAAAGAAATAAAGGTATTCCAATAGGAAGAGTGGAAGTCAAATTATCTCTCTTTGCAGAGGACATGAAAACCCCATCACCTCAGCCTAAAACCTCCTTAAGCTGATAAGCAACTTCAGCAAATCTCAGGATACAAAATCAATGTGCAAAAATCAAAAGCATTCCTATACACCAATAATAGACAAACCAAAAGCCAAATCATGAGTGAACTTTCACAATTGCTACAAAGAAAATAAAATATCTAGGAATACAATTTACAAGGGATGTGAAGGACCTTTTCAAGGAGAACTACAAACCACGGCTCAAGGAAATAAGAGAGGATACAAAGAAATGGAAAAACATACCATGCTCATGGATAGGAATACTCAATATCTTGAAAATGGTCATACTGTCCAAGGTAATTTATAGATTCAATGTTATTCCCATTAAGCTACCATTGACTTTCTTCACATAATTACAAAAAGAAACTATTTCAAATTTCAGATGGAACCAAATAAGAGACTGTATAGCCAAGACAATCCTAATCAAAAAGAACAAAGCTGGAGGCATGGTAGCATGCTACCTGACTTCAAACTATACTACAAGTCTACAGTAACGAAAACAGCATGGCATTGGTACCAAAACAGATTTATAAACCAACGGAACAGAAGAAAGACCTCAGAAATAACACCACACATCTACAGCCATCTGATTTTTGACAAACCTGACAAAAACAAGTAATGGGGAAAGGATTCTCTATTTAATAAATGGCATTGCAAAAATTGGCTAGCCATATGCAGAAAACTGAAACTGGAACCATTCCTTACACCTTATACAAAAATTAACTCAGGATGAATTGAAGATTTAAATATAAGACCTAAAACCATAAAAAACTTTAGAAGAAAACCTAGGCAATACCATTCAGCACATAGGCATGGGCAAATACTTCATGACTAAAACACCAAAAGCAATTGCAACAAAAGCCAAAATTGACAAATGGGATCTAATTAAACTAAAGAGCTTCTGCAGAGCAAAAGAGGCTATCATTAGAGTTAACAGGATACCTACAGAATAGGAGAAAAATTTTGCAATCTATCCATCTGACAAAGAGCTATTATCCAGAATCTGCCAAGAATTTATATAAATTTACAAGTAAAAAACAACCCCATCAAAAAGTGGGCAAAAGACATGAACAGACACTTCTCAAAAGAAGACATTTATGACCCCAACAAATATATGAAAAAAAGCTCATCATCACTGGTCATTAGAGAAATGCAAGTCAAAACCACAATGAGTTACCATCTCACACCAGTTAGAATGGCCATCATTAAAAAGTCAGGAAACAACAGATGCTGGAGAGAATGTGGAGAAATAGGTGGGAGTGTAAATTAGTTCAACAATTGTGGAAGACAGTGTGGCAATTCCTCAAGTATGTAGAACTAGAAATACCATTTGACCCAGAAATCCCCTTTCTGGGTAGATACCCAAAGGATTATAAATCATCCTAGTATAAAGACACTTGTGTAAGTATATTTACTGCAGCACTATTCACAATAGTGAAGACTTGGAACCAACACAAATGTCCATTGATGATAGACTGGATAAAGAAAATGTGGCACATATACACCATGGAATACTATGCAGCCATAAAAAGGATGACTTTGTATCCTTCACAGGGACATGGATGAAGCCGGAAACCATCATTCTCAGCAAACTAACACAGGAACAGAAAACCAGACACCACATGCTCTCACTCATAAGTGGGAGTTGAACAATGAAAGCACATGGACACAGGGAGGGGAACATTACACACTGGGGCCGGTCCATGGTGAGGTGCAAGGGGAGGGATACCATTAGGAGAAATACTTAATGTATATGATGGGTTGATGGGTGCAGCAAACCACTATGGCACAAGTATACCTATGTAACAAATCTGCACGTTCTGCACATGTATCCCTGAACTTAATGTATAATAAAAAAAAAATCTTTGTTTCTTTTTTATGATATCTGTCCCTTTGATAAATTTCTCATTAATATCCTGAATTCATTGCCTGTTTTGTTTTGAATTGCTTTTCAGAATTTTTTGGCATGTCTCTTAGCTAGTTTTGTATCAATATTTTAAATCATCTTTCTGAAATTTTGTAAATTATTTTTGATTGAGATCTATTGCAGAATAATTATTATGTTCTTTTTAAGGTGTTACGCTTACTTGCTTTTTTATGTTTCTGTGCCCTTACATTGATATCTGCACATCTGATATTGTAGTCACTTTTTCCAATTTCTTAAACTTGCTTTTGTAAGAAAGAGCTTTTTCCTTATGATGTATCTGTGGCATTGGTTGGATAGGGCACTTTATCTTTGATTCTGTATGGGTGCAGTAATGTAGTCTCTTTGACTCCTTCAGCTGTACATAGTGTCAGCAGTATGTATTACTTCATCAGTACCTGAGGGTGCAATCGTTAGTTGTGGCAGTTGCAAAGGATTTTGGGGACTGAGATTCCAGGTAAGCCAGTCTTTGAGCCCCAGTAATGGTAGTGATGAGCTGAGTATACCTTTGCTTGGGACTCAGGATGGTATATTCAGGCACCTGAGTTAGCAAGTCCAGACAGGCTGATTCTTTGGCCTCCAAGTGACTTAAATGCTTCTGGACTGGTACGGTGTGTGGGTTTTGGGGCCTTTGGGCAGCCAGTGTAATGTGGACAGTGGCAGTGGTAATGGTGGAACGACCATCCGGATCTTGAACGATACACTCTAGTATTGGCATTTCCTGTAATAAACTGAGCAGGCCAGTCTCCAGGCCCACAGGTAGTGCATGCAAGTAGATGTCAACTGTGGTGGTAGTAGCAGGGTTGGTAGGCCCATCCTTAGTCCCCAAAAAGTAAGGCTTAGATTACAATGATATTGGACAGGACCGAGCAATTTCGTGGCCCTGGACTGTGTGCTCTGGCACAGGGTGGTATGGGCAAAACCAGGCTAGATGGGTTTGTTCTCAGGTCCCCTGATAGTGTGTGCAGGGACCAGCCATAGTAGTCAAGTGAGTGGCAATCCCCCAGGCCACTGGCAGAATGCTTGAGTTGGGGGCAGCCTGCCACTTGCAAAGGTAGGGTGACTTTCTTGGGCCAGCAGGTGGGAAACACGTGTCACTTGAGCCTCAGCCCCAGCAATGGTACCTCATGCTTTGGTTGTGTCTTAGATCTGGTAATGTTAGCTCATGCCTCACTTGTGCCTCAGCTACAGGAGCATCATCCTGTATTTCTCTTCTACTTCTGGCCTGGGAGCACTGAGCCTCAAGACAGTCTGTAGCCTGTTCAAGGCAGGGCTCTAAAATGGCACCTCATTAACTTCTTCGGTCTCAGAGAGTGTGTAGGACCAAGTGTGAGCTTCCTCTCTGAAGCAGTGCTGTCACACAACCTCTAGATGCTCCCTAGTTGGTTCCATGGCCTGTGAATGTCAAGGGGCTCTCCCATAGCTAGAATTGAAGAGTCCATGGTGTGAGAGAGGACAGCTGCGGGTCTCTCACTTACCCTTGTCCTATACTGAGGAGTCTCTTTTGGCTCCCAGGCAATCCCAGTCAAACAGGCTGCCTTGCTTCCCTCTCCATATTTGCTTTAGTTATTTCTAGTCACTTGTTTTGTTGTTGAATTCCTGTATTGTCTCTTGGATGATCTATTAAAAATGTGATTATCTACTTACTATTTTGGTTCTTAGTCAGGAAGGTGCTTACAGTCAGCTATCTTGAAGCTCCTGATAATAGATATTTTAAAATACTATGCTCACCAACTGATAATTACACATATTTTTCAAATGTGCATATAACTTATTTCAAAATAAAACTATGAAAAGATGCTCAGTATAGTTAATTATCCAGATAAATTAAAATTCAAAATCATATCATTATGCAGTCACTAGAATTGCTAAAAGACCAACAACACAACATGTAGGAGGAAATGCAGAGCAATTAGTACTCTCATATACTGCTGGTGTCGTAATAAAATAAAACATACAATTAACTTATCACCCAACAATTCCCAGAGGTTTTCCCAAGAAAAATATAAAAACGTATTTAATAAAATAGTATGCATGTTTTAGAATTAAAGAATGTTAATGAAAGAATGTTAATTGAAATGTTATTCGAAATGATAAAAATAAAAAAAATCTAAATATTCATCAAAAGGATAACAGAAAAATAAAATATGGTATATACAGACATTGGATACTATTTAGTTATCAGAAGGATAAAATACAAAGTTGATTACATGGATGTATCTCAAGATTTTGTTGTGTTAAAAAACATATTGTGAAGAGTACATACTATATATTTTATTTCTATGAACAATCAATAACAGGGTAAATAAGCATAGAAATCAGAAAAGTGTTTAGCTTTAAGATTGAGAAGAAGAAAAATAGACAAAATAGATGAACGGATAGAGGTTCCCAACAGAGAATTGTAATCTATTTAAAAAGATCAAATAACACTGTAAAAGTGAATAATAAATTATTTAAAAGTTAGCTCAGAAAATGTGTTTAACACATTCAAATTTCAATAAAAGAACACAGATAGAAATATGGAAATGCAGGAGAGAATGAAGAACCTCATAAAAGACAAACATATGGATAAATATAAATAAATACTGACTATGCACAACAATAATTGTAATTTTTTGTTTAAAATATATATAAAGAAATGAAAATTTAGAGACCACCAATGACGAAGGTAAGAGTTGAGTAAATAGAGTTTAAAAGATCTAATTTTTCTGTCATATTGGTAAAATGTAAACATATTTATTTCTATTATATTAAATAAAGGCACGGTAAAAAAAATATGAGTATATAAATAGCATTTAAACAGAAAGAAAAATAAAATGATGAAGCACTGATAAAACTGAAAAAAATAGAAGGAAAAAGAAAAAGAAGCAGATGGTCAAATTAGAAAATCAATGGTAATAAGGCAGAAAAACTTGTTAAGTAATTATGTTGAATATAAATGGACTATGTAAATCCAAGTAAAATATAAAACTGTTAAATGGTTAAAAATGCAAGCTTACTTGTATGTTACTTACAAGATAAGAATTTTAGATATGTTAGGAAAAATGTTGAAGGTAAAAGGATATAAAAGGTATGTTATGCAAATATTAACTATGAGAAAGCTGGAATAACTATAGTAATACCAGACAAAGAAATTAAAGCAAGGAGCATTGCAAGTTATAAAGCAAGATATTTTAAAATAACTAATAAAAGTTTAAATCTAAAGGAAACTGCCAAAATTCTAAATCCATGTTTACCTGACAGTATAGCTTCATAAAGAAAAAAAAAAAAAAAAAAAAAAAAAACTGACAGAAATAAAAGCATAAAGAAATTCACTACTATAGATACAGATTTAACAACAATGAAAACTTCTTTAATAACTATTATAGTAACCACACCGCACATCAATAATAATTTGAAATAACAGTTATGGTAATGAAATTATAATAAATGACAATTCTTCCACTAGTTTGATGAAATTTCCAACTTTAAAAAATTTGTGTATAATATTCACAAAAAGCAAGTGTGTATTATTTTATAAAGAAAGCCTAAACAAATGTCTTAAGATTTTAAACTTTTGTATCTTCTGACAACAAAGGATGAAATTGTGACTAAAATATGAAATTGAAACCAGAGAAACAAAAAACACCAGGAGTTAAGCAACATACATTTAAATGTCAAGGAAGACATCAATAAAAATTAGAAAATATCATGACATCAATGATAATAAAGTAGAATATATATAAGATTATGGTTTGCAGCTAAAACTGTAGTGTAGAAAAATGTATGAGAAAGAAATGCTAAAACTCAATGATTAACCCAACTCATTAAATCAGAAAATCAGTAACATTAAATTAAACTTAAGAAATGTACAGGAGAAATAATAAAGACAAGTGCAACATTTAAAGAAATGTAAAAATAATTTAGAATAGAAAATATCAACAATTATAATGAGGACATATTACAAACAAACAATAAATTTTAATATTTGACAAATTGGATTAAATGCATAGGCACTTCAAAATTACTGATTTACAAAAGAACCAAAAGAAATACAAGATTTTAATCTATTTTCTATCAAATAAATGTAATGTTTTGTTAATAACCTATAGGCATATACATACATTCAGAAGTACAAATAGCTTCATTGTTTAATTCTTCCAAATATTTAAAGAAGAAATAACACCAATCTTATATAGTGCTCAAGAAAATATTGTATAGCAATTAGTAAACTTTTTTATGAAACCAAAATCAATTTAATTTTTCTATTTCACAAAGATACTAATAACAAAAGAAATTATGAAACAATCTTTGTCATAAACATAGTTAAAAATTTATGAACAATTAGCAAATGTAATCCAACAACATGTAAAAATAAAAATGCAATATAATAAAAAAATAGATTCAAGATAATAATGTTCCATCTGGCTTTTTCTTTGAAATAACATGGCATACTGATTCTATGTAAATACAACAAGCAAAAAAAAAAAATCATGAAAATCATGAGAAATAAAAGACTTTTAACAGCCTGTCAGAGTACTGAAACCAATATAAAAGTATTGTAATTAAGACACTATGGTACTTGCATAGAATGGGAAAATGACAAACAAATCAAAAGAGTTTAGAAGCATTCCTCCAAAATTAGCACATCAGAAAACTATTTTTAATTTTTTTTAATAACTAGTGTTTGAACAATTATATATCTATATAAACAAAAATGTGACGTCTTATCTGGCAAAACTTACATCATTCATAAAAATTAGTTTTGGATGGATTTCACCTAAATATAATGTTTTTAAAATAAAGATTAGGCAGACATCTTAATGACTTTGATTTAAGTAAAAGTTCTTAAACATGACTCACAAATCACTAACAATAAAATACAAAGTAATACATTGACATACACTGAAGTTATAAACTTTTATGCTTTAATAGTGTATTAGTCCATTCTTACACTGCTATAAAGAACTACCTGAGACTAATTTATACAGATGAAAGGTTTAATTGACTCACAGTTCCACAGGCTGTATAGGAGGTATGGTTGGGGAAGCCTTGGTAAACTTACAATCATGGCAGAAAGGTGAAGAGGAAACAAGCACATATTCACATACCAGCGGGAGAGAGAGATCTTAGGAGGAAGTGTTACACACTTTTATTAGGTTGGTGTAAAAGCAATTGCAATTTTGCCATTGGGAGTAATACAAAAACCACAATTACCTATGCAACCAACCTAATAAACAAGCAGATCTCATAAGAACTCTATCCAGAGATAGCACTAGGGGGATGGTGCCAAACCATTAAAAACCACCTCTAGGATCCAATTACCTCCCTCAAGGCCCCACCTCCAATACTCAGAATCACAATTCAACATGAGATGTGGGTGGGGACACTGAGGCAAACCACATCAAATAGAAGCCTCCATTGATTGCCACACATCCCCATAAGGACACCAATTTCACAAATATCTAAACACACACACACACACACACACACACACAAACCTTCATAAGAAAAAAATCTGGTGAGCTCTGATAATACCAGATTTTATCCTCATATTGCTGAAAGAGGCAATGAAAAGGTAGAAAAAACTGTCTTGAATCACTCACAGATGCCAACCCTCTCTCACCCCCCAGCAGCAGTGGCTGTGGAGTGCAGCTCTGGGCAGTGAGGGAGGGAGAGCACAGCAAATGTGAGTAATTAAACTCAGTGCAGTCCTGTTAGAGCAGGATTAAGTAAGAATCCCACAAGAAAAAAAAAAAAAAAAAAAATCAATGAAACTCCAGTATGTCTGGCAAAAGACCTTTCACTGGAACACTTACAGGCCAGGAGAGAGTGGCATGACATATTTAAAGTGATGAAAGAAATAAATATGTTTACCCTAGAGTAGGATATCCAGAGAAAATATACTTCAAACTTGAAGGAGAGATAAAGGCCTTCCCAGACAAACAAAAGCTGAGGGATTTCAACACCAGACATGTCCTATAAGAAATGCTAAAGGGACTACTTCAATCAGAAAGGAGAGGATGATCGTGAACAGTAAGTAACCACTGGAATGCACAAAACTCACTGATAATAAGTGCAGAGGAAAACACAGAATATTATACCACTGTAGCTGTGGTGTGTAAACTAGTTTTATCCTAAGTAGAAAGACTTGAATACGTACTAGTCAAAAATAATAACTTCTCAAGAATCGTGTGATAAGATATAAATAGAAACAATAAATAAAAAGTAGGAGGTGAGGATAAGGTGTAACATTTTTATTCATTTCCTTTTTGCTTATTTGTTTGTTTATGCAAATAGTGATTATAAGATAGTATTTACAAACCTCATGGTAACCTCAAACTGAAAAACATACAAGGGAAACACAAAAAATAAATATCAGGAAAACAAATCATATTACCAGAGAAAATAACCTTCACTAAAGGAAGACAGAATGGAAACAAAGAAGGAAAAGAAGACCAGAAACAACCAGAAAACACATTTAAAAACGACAGGAGAATGTCCTTATTTGTCAATAAAGCATCAAATGTAAATGGACTAAAACTCTCCAACTAATTTTTTGGATTAAAAAATTAGACTCATTGATCTCTCACCTGTAAGAAACATATTTCAGCCTTTAAAGAAACACATACACTAAAAATTAAGAAACGGCAAAAAATCTTCCATGCCAGTGGAAATCAAAAAAGAATAGGAGTAGCTGTACTTATATCACACAATATAGATTTCAAGAAAAAAAAATACTAAAACAGAGGAAAAGAAGGTAAATATATATTGATAAAATGGTAAGTTCAGCAAGATAATATAACAATTTTAAGCATATATGCACCCAACACTTGAGGACACAGATATATTAAGAAAACATTATTTGAGCTGAAGAGAGAGAAGTCCAAATACAATAATAGCTGGAGACTCAACACCCCACTTTCAGCATTGGGCAGATCTTCCAGACAGAAAATCAACAAAGAAACATGGGACATAATCTGCATTATAGACCAAATGTATCTAATAGATATTTCCAGAACATTTCATCCAAGAACTGCAAAATACACGTTGTTCTCCTCAGTACATGATTATTCTCAATGATAGACCACATGTTAGGTCACAAAGCAATTATTAAGACATTCAAAACATTGAAATATGAAGCATCTCCTGACCTCAGTGAAATAAAACTAAAAATCAAAAATAATAAATCTCTGAAACTATAGAATTTCATAGAAATTAAACAATATGCACCTGAATGACCAGTGGATCAACTGAGAAATTAAGAGAAAAATGGATAAAAAATTGAAATAAATGATAATGGAAACACAACCTACCAAAACCCATGGAACACAGAAAATGCAGTACTAATAGAAAAGTGTATAGCTATAAGCACCTACATCAAAAAAGAGAAAAAACTTCAAATAAAAAATTTAATGCTTAATAGTAAAGAGCTAAAAAATCAAGAGCAAAGCAAACCCAAATTAGTAGATAATAGGAAATATTAAAGATCACAGAAGAAATAAACTAAAAGGAAAGAACAATAAAATCGTCCAAAAAATAGTTTGCATTTTAAAAATTAAAACAAAATCGATAAAACTTCAGTGACAGAAACTGAGAAAAAAAGAGGAAATCCAAATGAGTAAAATCAGATATTAAAAAAGAGACATTACAACTGATACTGCAGATTCAATAGCTCATTAGTGGCTACTATGAGCAACCACTTGCCAGTAAACCGGAAAATCTCAAAGAAATTGTTACATTCTTAGACGCGTACAACCTATGAAGGTTGAATCATAAAGAAATCTAAAACCTGAACAGACCAATAGCAAGTAATGAGATTGAAGTGCAATAAATAGTCTCTCGGTAAAGAAATGCCTAGGGGCCGGGCGCGGTGGCTCAAGCCTGTAATCCAGCACTTTGGGAAGCTGAGATGGGCGGATCACAAGGTCAGGAGATCGAGACCATCCTGGCTAACACGGTGAAACCCCGTCTCTACTAAAAAATACAAAAAAAACTAGCCAGGTGAGGTGGCGGGCGCATGTAGTCTCAGCTACTCGGGAGGCTGAGGCAGGAGAATGGCGTAAACCCGGGAGGCAGAGCTTGCAGTGAGCTGAGATCCTGCCACTGAGCGACAGAGCGAGACTCCCTCTCCAAAAAAAAAAAAAAAAAGAAATGCCTAGGACTCTGGTTTAACTGCTGAATTCTACCAAACATTTAAAGAACTGATAACAGTTCTACTCAAACTATTCTAAAAAATTGAGAAGAGAATTCTCCAAATTCATTGTACATGGCCAGTATTACCCTGATACCAACACCAAATAAAGACATACCAAAAACATAAAACTACAGTCCAATATATTTGATAAATATGGTGCAAAAATCTTCAACAAAATAGTAGCAAACAAAATTCAACAATATATTAGAAAGATCATTCATTATGGCCAATTGGGATTTACTCTGGGATTCAAGGATGATTCAACATATGCAAAACAATTAACATGATACATCATTTCAGCAGAATAAAGGATAAAAAGCAATATGAATGTTTCAGATGATATTGAGAAAGTATTCAATAAAATCCAACATCACTTTATAAAAATGCCCTCAAAAAAACTGGGAATAGAAAGAACATGCTTCAACATAATAAAAGTCGTATGTGATACGCCGATACCTAGTATCCTCCAAAATGGAAACAAACTAAAAGCCTTTCCTATATGATCTAGAACATTATGAGAATGTCACTTTCTCTACTGTTATTCAGTATAGTACTGAAATTTCTATAAGTGGAGGAATCTGACAAGAGATATAAAGGGCATCCATATTGGAATGGGAGAAGTCAAATTATGATTATTTGCAGATGATATAATCTTCTATTTGGAAAAACATAAAGACTCTGCCAGAAAAACTATTATAACTAATAAACAAATTCAGTAAAGTTGAAGATATAAAATCAACATACAAAACTCAGTAGCATTTCTATATGCCAACCATAAATGATTTGAAAAATAAATTTTGAAAGTAATGTCACTGAGAATAGCCACAAATAAATTGAAATACTTACAAATGAATTTACACAAAGAAGTGAAAGATTCTCTGTAACAAAAACTATAAAAAACAGTAATGAAAAAAATTGAGGACATCAAGAAATGGAAAGATGTTCCATGTTCATGGATAGAATGAATCAAAATTGTTAAAACATCCATACTACCCAAAGCAATATAAAGATTGAATGAAATAACTATTAAATTACCAATGGTATTTTCACAGAAATAGAAGAAACAGGCCTAAAGTTTATATGGAGCCATGAAAGATCAAGAATGGCCAATGCAAAAAGAATGAAACTGAAGGAATTACATTCCCTGACTTCAAATTATACTAGAAAGCTCTAGTAGGCAGAACAGAATAGTACTGGTATAAAAAAGACACATAGACTAATGGAACAGAGTAGAGAACATAGAAATAAATCCACACACCTACAGTTAATTCATTTTCAAAAAGGTTGTCAAGAACAAACATTGTAAAAAAGACAGCTTCTTTAGTAAATAGTACTGAAAAAATGGATATTCATATGCAGAAGAATAACACTAGATTCTTATCTTGCACCATATACAAAACTTCAATCAAAACGGATTAAAGACTTGGCTGGGCACAGTGGCTCACATCTGTAATCTTAGTACTTTGGAAAGCTGAGACATGCAGATCACTTGAGCTCAGGAGTTTGAGGCCAGCCTGGCCAACATGGTGGAAACCCATCTCTACTAAAAATACAAAAATTAGCCAGGTGTGGTGGCACATACCTGTAATCTCAGCTACTAAGGAGGCAGAGGCATGAGAATCACTTGAACCTGGGAGGTGAAGGTTGCTGTGAGCTGAGAGCACAACAATTGCACTCCAGCCTGGGTGAGTGGTCTCACAAAAATAAATAAATAAATAAATAAATAAATAAATAAATAAATAAATAAATAAATAAAATGGATTAAAGTCTTAAATCTAAGATTTAAGTAGTTTCAAACTACGAAACTACCATAAGACAACATTGGA
The DNA here is from genome assembly GCF_002776525.5 of Piliocolobus tephrosceles. Lineage (NCBI taxonomy): Eukaryota > Metazoa > Chordata > Mammalia > Primates > Cercopithecidae > Piliocolobus > Piliocolobus tephrosceles. The sequence goes on along the minus strand of NC_045435.1, from coordinate 3,556,772 downwards.
GAAACTCTCCAGAACATTGAACTGGGAAAATATTTATTGAGTAATATTTCAAAAGCAGTGGCAACCAAAGCTAAAATAGACACTTTGGATTACATTAAGTTAAAAAACTTCTACAAAACCAAAGAAACAATCAATAAGGTGAAAGGACAACCCACAGAATGGGAGAAAATATTTGTAAACTACTCATTTGAAAAGGGATTTGTTACCAGAATATAAAAGGAGCTCAAACAACTGTATAGGAAAAAATTTAATAATTTGATAAAAAATTGGAGCCATCATCATGACAAATGGAAGGCAGGACTAGATTGCAGCTCCAACTCGAATGAACAGAGCAGTACGTGGAAGTTCGCATTGTAGATTTTAGCTGCAGATCCACTGCAAGAATAAACCAGCAATCCTGAGAGGACCCACAGACCCTTTGAGGAGAGCCGACTGTTCCTGCAGGACCCGGGAGACACCCCAAATACTGTGAGTGCCCCAACTGCAAAAATGGGAAAGGGCGAGCTGCCTCTTCTGAGCAAACACCCCCACTGGAGAAACTGAAGGTCTTTTTCTGAGAACAATTTCTGACCTTACCTGGAGCTGAGTCAATTTAGAGAGCCAAGCAAAATACAGCCATAAAGGAAGCATGGGAAAGGCCCTGGGAGCTCGTTCAGTACCCAAGCAAGCCATTCCTGCCTGGCACCACAGAGAGCCATCAGGAGGGTGGCTGGGTGGTGGGGGAGGAAACACCACAGGGAGAAGGAAATATCCAGCTGAATTTTGTAACAATTTGAACAGTGCAAGAAGCCTCCTGGCCAGAACTCAGGGGAGGGTGCAAAGCTGGTGTGCAGACTCCATCAACAAGGGAAGAACTAAGCCCTTTTCTTTCACATCAGGGAAGCAGGTAGCATGGGGCAAGTTCTCAAGCCTGACTTGCCCACCACTTGGAAACAGACTCGGTGCTGTTAGGGAGACACAGTGGGAGTGAGACTGGTCCTTTGGTTTGAGTGGAAGCTAGGGGAGGCTTATGACTGCTGTCTTTCCCCACTTCCTTGACAACCTGCATGACTCAATAGTGGCAGTCATAACCTTCCTAGATACACAACTCCATTGACCTGGGAACCTCATCCCCATCCAGCACAGCAGCAGCAGCAAGACCTGCCCAAGGACAATCTGAGCTCAGTCTTGCCTAGCCCTGCCCCGCCTTGGTGGTCCTTCCTTATGTAACCTGGTAGCTGAAGACAAAAGTGATATAATTTTGGGAGTTCTAGAGCTCCATCCACTGCTGGTTCCTCTCTATACTAACATAGCTGATGCTTTCTGGAAAGTGCCACCGCCTGGCATGAAGCCAACCAGCACAAAAATAGAACATTAAACTACCAAAGCTAAGAACCCTCACAGAATCCATAGCACCTCCCCACCACCTCCACTGAAACAGGCACTCATACCCATGGTTGAGAGACCCGTAGATTGTTTGTGTCACAAAGTCTTTGCAGACAACCTCCAGTGCCAGCCTGGAGCCAGGTAGACTTACTGGGTGGCTAGACTCAGAAGAGAGACAACAATCACTGCAGTTTGGCTCACAGGAAGCCACATCCACAGGAAAAGGGGGAGAGTACTATATCAAGGGACCACCCTTTGAGACAAAAGAATCTGAACAACAGCCCTAGATATTCCCTCCAACAGAACCTATCCAAATAAGAAAAAAAAATTAATGAACTCTTGTAATATGACAGAATAAGGCTCTTTAACACCCCCCCCCCCAAAAAAAATCACACTAGTTAACCAGCAATGGATCCAAACAAAGAAATTCCTGATTTACCTGAAAAAGAATTCAGGAGGTAAGTTCTAATGCTAATTAGGGCGATGCCAGAGAAGGTGAAGCCCAATGCAAAGAAATTTAAAAAAAAAAGAGCAAGGAAATTCAAAAAATTCAAGAATTGAAGAGAGAAATATTCAAGGAAATAGATCACTTAAAAAAATTTAAAAACATTAGGAAACATTGGACACAGTTATAGAAATGTGAAATGCTCTGGAAAGTCTCAGCAGTAGAATTCAACAGTATAAGAAAGAAACTCAGAGCTCGAAGACAAGGTCTTCAAGTTTACCCAATCCAACAAAGACAAAAAAGAATACGAAAATATGAGCAAAGCCTCCAAGAAGTCTGGGATTATGTTAAATGAAGAATCTAAGAATAATTGGTGCTCCTGAGAAAGAAGAGAAATCTGAAAGCATGGAAAACATATTAGGGGGAATAATCGATGAAAATTTCCCTGGCTTTGCTAGAGACCCAGACATCCAAATAGAAGAAGCACTTCAAACACCTGGGAAATTCATTGCAAAAAGATCATCACCTAGGCACACTGCCGTCAGGTTATCCAAATTTAAGATGAAGGAGAGAATCTTAAGAACTGTGAGAGAGAAGAACCAGGTAACCAGTAAAAGAAAACGTATCAGATTAACAACAGATTTTTCAGCAAAAACCCTACAAGTTACAAGGGATTGGGGCCCTATCTTCAGCCTCCTCAAACATAACAATTGTCAGCCCAAAATTTTGTATCCAGTGAAACTAAGCATTATATATGAAGGAAAGTGTCTTGTTTTTCTAAGACCACCAGAGCGAGCACAAAAGAACCAGCAAGTAGGCAAAGGTCAGGCGCAAAACTGCAAGTTTATTTTAGTAACCTAAGGTGTGGAGAAGAAGTCTGTCGGCCTCCGGCAAAGAAGGCCGGCAGAGTTCCCCTCCCCCAAGCTCTTGGACGGAGTTCCGACATCTGACAGGACTGGGAAGCTGGGAAGTCCGCCGGGCTGTGAGAAGGCCGGGGGCTCAATGGCAGAGAGCGGCTTTTCTAGGAGTGGGAGGGCAATAGGTGGGGCATGGGCGTGTCAGGGGCGTTCTGCAGGTGCGACCAGGTAAATCTTGGTCTCTTCAGATTGATGTCACCTGGCGCATGCCCAGTTGGTCTGCACCCTCCCGGGCGCCCGCTGCACCCTCGCGCGCGCGGGAAGAGCTGGGGGTGGGGGATGAAGAACCCGGAAGTGCACCATCTTGCCTCCGCTCGTCCAAACAGAAAGATACGGCCTTATCCCATCTTAGAAAAACCACGGATGGGGAATTCTATAACCAGAGGCATTTTCTGGTTTGCTGGTATTCCTCTCCTTAAAAGGTCACTACTTAATATTTCCACTAGATGCAACAAGGATGGAAGGCAACAGTAGGAGCCATAGAAGCACAATAACAATCCACATACTTTTTAGGCTCAGTAGTAGCACAGAATAGACAGCCCCTAGATGTCCTTACAGGTGAGGTAGGTGGTACCTTTGCAGTCTTAAATGAAACATGCTGCCTCTGGATCAACACCTCTAGTTAAGTCGAAGAAAACCTGCAGGTGCTTAAAGATCAAGTGAAAATCATTCACAGGTTAAGAGAAAACACAGACTCCAGCCCTGGATGGCTACAATCCCCCTTTAATAAATTTCAGTCTTCATTGCGGAACTGGTTAGTTCCATTATTAAGCCCCCTATTATTCATATATTCTATATTAATGTTTCAATCTTGTCTAACATTGTTAATGTTACCATAACTCGAATTACTTCCTCACACCTAGAAGCAATCAAACTCCAAATGGTGCTGCAGACCGAACTACGCATGTACACACCTTTCTTCTGAGGACCTTTAGATCCACCCCAGTAAGAGCCCTAGGTGCTGCTCCCCACACAATGCCCCTTTTCAGCAGGAAGTAGCCAGAGAGTCGTCACCCAACACCTCCTAACAGCAACTAGGATTACCACTCCAGAGTGGGGAATGATACAGAAGTTAAGAAGGAATTACTTGAGCAGATAGCAAGGGCATGGGAGTCCTTGCTAAGGCTTTTCTTCTTAATGAAAAGCAGTCCCAAATCATTTTCTAACAAAGAGAAGGTTGTAAGCTGGAAGCTTGCACAGGTGAATGTTGGCAGGAACTAAGGACTAGACATTTTCAAATTGCAGCTCCATCTTCTCTTCTCTGCCAGCCACGTGCACTGTAAAGCAGCAGACAAGATGATGCCGATCAACTGGAAAGCCATTTGCATAAGAAGATTAGGATGGGGTGACCAGCTTTTCCCATGCACTATGTGGAAGTCATACCTGATCGAACCAATCTGTGAGCCCTATGCAAATCAAACACTGCACTCTCCAGCCTGCCCATAAAATCTGCTGCAGTTCATTGCCTCTCCCCTTTCCCAGATGTTTGTCTCTCTTTGGCAAGGAACTGCTCTATTCTCTCCTTTCTTAAGTCTATTAAACTTTCCACTCCTTAATGCTCCCCAAAAAGAAAAGATACAGTCTTTTTCAGACAAAGAAATACTGAGAGAATTCTCCACTACCAAGCCACCACTACAAGAACTGCTAAAAGGAGGTCTAAATCTTGAAACAAACCCTGAAAACACATCAAAACAGAGCTGCTTTAAAGCATATATCACACAGGACCTATAAAACAAAAATACAAGTTAAAAAGCAAAAACAAAAACAAAAATGGCCAAAGTACACATGAAATAAAGAGCATGATGAATGCAATGGTACCTTGTATTTCAATGTAACATTGAGTGTAAATGGCCTAAATGCTCCACTTAAAAGATATAGAACTGCAGAATGGATAAGAACTTACCAATGAACTATCTGCTGACTTCAGGAGACTCACCTAACACATGAGGACTCAGTTACAGTTAAATTAAAGGAATGAGAAAAGGTATTTCATGCAAATGGACACCAAAAGCAACCAAGGGTAACTATTCTTATATCAGGCAAAACAAACTCTAAAGCAACAGCAGTTAAAAGAGACAAAGAGGGAAATTACATAATGATATAAGGCCTTGTCCAAGAGGAAAATATCATAATCCTAAACACACATGCACCTGACACTGGAGCTCCCAAATTTATAAACAATTACTAATAGACCTAAGAAATGACATAGACAGCAACACAATAATAGTAGGGGACTTCAATACTCCACTGACAGCACTAGACAGATCATCAAAACATAAAGTCAACAAAGAAACAATGAGTTTAAACTATACTTTGGAACAAATGGACTTAACAGATATATACAGAACATTTCATCTAACAACCGCAGAAAACATATTCTATTCAATAGCACATAGAAATTTCTCCAAGATAGACCATGTGATAGGTCATAAAACCAGCCTCAATAAATTTAGAGAATTGAAATTCTATCAACCACTCTCTTAGACCATGGTATAAAATTGGAAATTGACTCCAAAAGGAACCTTCAAAATCATGCAAATACATTGATATTAAATAACCTGCTCCTGAATGAGCAGTGGATAAAAAACAAAATCAAGATGGAAATTAAAAAATTATTTGAACTGAACGACAATAATGACACAACCTACCAAACATCTGGGATACACCAAAGGCAGTGCTAAGAGGAAAGTTCATAGACCTAAATGCCTACCAAAAACAACAACAACAACAACAACAACAAAACCCTGAAGAGCACAAGGTCACACTCAAGGAACTAGAGAAACAAGAACAAACAAAACTGAAACGCAAACCCAAACCCAAACCCAGCAGAAGAAGGGAAATAACCAAGATTGGAGCAGAACTAAATGAAATTGAAAAAAAGAAACAACACAAAAGATAAATAAAACAAAAAGCTGGTCCTTTATAAAGATAAATAAAATTGGTAGACCATTAGCAAGATTATCCAAGAAGAAAGAAAATCCAAATAACCTCACTAAGAAATGAAAAATGAGGTATTACCACTGACACTACTGAAATACAAAGAATTATTCAAGGATACTAGGAACACCTTTACCAACATAAACTAGAAAACCTAGAAGAGATGTTTAAATTCCTGAAAAAAATACAACTCTCCTAGCTTAAATCAGAAAGAATTAGATACCCTCAACAGACAAATAACAAGCAGCAAGAAAACAAAGTCCAGGATCTACCTAACTGAATCCAACAACGTATTAAAAAAATAATCCACCATGATCAAGAGGGTTTTATATCAGGGATGCAGAGATGGTTTAACATATGCAAGTCAATAAATGTGATACATCACATAACATAATTTAAAACAATAATCACATGATCATCTCAATAGATACATAAAAAGCATTAAATAAAATCCAGCATTCCTTTATGATTAAAACTTTAGCAAAACTGACATACAAGGGACATACCTCAATGTAATAAAGCCATCTATGACACACCCACAGCCAACATAATACTGAATGGGAAAAAGTTGGAAGCATTCCCTCTGAGAACTGGAACAAGACAAGGATGCCCATTCTCACCACTCCTCCTCAACATAGTACTGAAAGTCCTAGCCAGAACAATCAGACAAGATAAAGAATTAAGGTCATCCAAATTTGTAAAGAAGAAGTCAAACTGTCACTGTTTGTTGACGATATAATCATTTGCCTTGAAAAACCTAAAGACTCCTCCAGAAAGCTCTTAGAACTCATAAAATATTTCAGCAAAGTATCCAGATACAAGACATCCCATGCTCATGGACGGATAGAATTAATATTGTAAAAATGACCATACTGCCAAAATTAATCTACAAATTCAATGCATTTCTCATCAAAATGCCACCAACATTCTTCAAACAATTAGAAAAACATTTCTAAACTTCATATGGAATCATAAAAGAGTTCGCATAGCCAAAGCAAGACTAAGCACAAAGAGCAAATTGGAGGCATTGCACAACCTGATTTTAAACCATAATATAATGCCATAGTTACCAAAACAGTGTGGTACTGGTATAAAAATTGGCACACAGACCAATGGAACAGAATAGAGCACCCAGAAATAAACTCAGGTACTTACAGGCAACTGATCTTTGACCAAGCAAACAAAAACATAAAGTGGGGAATGGACACCCTTTTCAACAAACGGTGCTAGGATAATACTAGCCACATGTAGGAGAATGAAACTGGATCCTCATCTCTCACATTACACAAAATCTCTCATTATACAAAAATCAACTCAAGATGGATTAAGGGCTTAAATTGAAGACCTGAGACTATAAAAATTCTGCAGCTAACATTGAAAAAACCCTTGTAGACATTGGCTTAGGCAAGGATTTCATAGCCAATACCCCAAAAGGTAATGCAGTAAAAACAAAAATAAATAACTGCAACTTAAGTAAACTAAAGAGCTTTTGCACAGCAAAAGGAACAGTCAGCAGAGTAAACAGCCCCACAGAATGGGAGAAAATCTTCACAATCTATATATCTGACAAAGCACTAATATTCAGAATCTTCAACAAACACAAACAAATCAGCAAGAAAATAAAAGCAATCCCATCAAAAAGTGGGCTAAGGACATGAATAGACAATTCTCAAAAGATATACAGGGTGGCTCACGCCTGTAATCTCAGCACTTTGGGAGGGCAAGGCGGGCAGATCACGAGGTCAAGAGACTGAAACCATTCTGGCGAACATGGTGAAAACCCATCTCTACTAAAAATACAAAAATTAGCTGTGCATGATGGCACGCACCTGTAGTCCCAGCTATTCAGGAGGCTGAAGCAGGAGAATTGCTTGTACCCAGTAGGCGGGGGTTGCAGTGAGCCGAGACTGTGCCACTGCACTCCAGCCTGGTGACAGAACGAGACTCCATCTCAAAAAAAAAAAAAAAAAATTCTCAACATCACTAATGATCAGGGAAATGCAAATCAAAACCACAATGTGGTACCACCTTACTCCTGCAAGAATGGCCATAATCAAAAAAATCAATAAACAGTAGATGTTGGCAGGTATGTGGTGATCAGGGAACACTTCGACACTGCTGGTGGGAATGTAAACTAGTACAACCACTATGGAAAACAGTGTGGTGATTCCTTAAAGAACTAAAAGTAGAACTACAATTTGATCCAGCAATCCTACTACTGGGTATCTACCCAGAGGAAAAGAAGTCTTTATACAAAAAAGATACTTGCACATGCATGTTTGTAGCAGCACGATTCACAATAACAAAATTGTGGAACCAACCCAAATGCCCATCAATCAACGAGTGAATAAAGAAACTGTGGTATGTGTGTATGTGTATATATATATACATACACACACATACATACGTGTGTGTGTGTGTATGATGGAAATCTACTCATTCATAAAAAGAAATTTATTAACAGCATTTGCAGTGACCTGGATGAGATTGGAGATCACTATTTTAAGTGAAGTAACTCAGGAATGGAAAATCAAACATCGGATATTCTCACTAATATGTGGATTCTAACCTATAAGGATGCAAAAACATAAGAATGATACAATGGACTGTGGGAACTTGAGGGCAAGAGTGGGATGTGGGAGAGGGATTAAAGACTACAAATATGGTGGAGTGTATACTGCTCAGGTGATGGATACACCAAAATCTCACAAATCACAACTAAAGAACTAACTCATGTAACCAAATACCACCTGTATTCCAATAACTTATGAAAAATAAGTTTAAAATATTTTTTAAGTTGGGCAAAAATTTTAATAGAGATTTCTCAAAAGAAGACATACAAATGGCAAACAGGCATATGAAAAAGTACTCAACACCATCGCTCATCAGTGAAATGCAAATCAAAACTACAATGAGATACCATGTCACCCCAGTTAAAATGGTTTGTATACAAAAGACAGGCAATAATAAATGCTGGTCAGAATGTGGAGACAAGGAAACCCCCCCCACACTGTTAATGAGAATATAAATTATGACAACCACTGTAGAGAACAGTTTGGAGGTTCCTCAAAAAGACTAAAAATAAAGCTACCATATGTTCCAGCCATCCAACTGCGGGTATATATCCAAAAGAAAAGACATTAATATATCAAAGATATATCTACATTGCCATGTTTGTTGCAGTACTGTTCACAATAGCCAATATTTGGATACAACCTAAGTGTCTATCAACAGATGAATGGAATGTGCTATGTATACACAATGGAGTACTATTCAGCCAAAATAAGAATGAGATCTTATCATTTTCAACAATATGGATGGAGCTGAATATCAATGTTAAGTGAAATAAGCAAGGTACAGAAAGAAAAACATTGCAAGTTCTCACTTATTTGTGGAATCTAAAAATCAAATCAATTGAACTCGTGAACTTAGAGAGTAGAATGATGGTTACCAGAGGCTGGGAAGGATAGTAGGGGGTGAGGAAGTGTGATGGTTAATGGATACAAAAAATATAGAAAGAATAAATAAGACCTAATATTTGAAAACACAAAAGGGTGACTGTAGTCATTAATAACTTAATCATACATTTAAATGTAACTTAAAGAGTAAAATTGGATTGTTTGTAACACAAAGGATATATACTTGAGAAATGGATATACCATTCTCCATGATCTTATTGTTATACATTGCATGGCTGCATGAAAACATCGTATATACACTACGAATGTCTACATTTACTATGTACATACAAAAATTAAAAATAAAAATTTTACAAAAGAGGAAAGATAGATAAATAGAAATATAGATGAGAGACAAATTGTTGTTATGTAACTATCTAACTAGTTATCTAGCTAGATGGAGATATATTCACCAGAAAATGTCATTTCTAAAAAGTATAAAAACCTAATATTATTAAATAAGAAAATCAGCCAGTAAGCCCAATAGAAAAATAGGCAAAAGAGTCTTGCAGAAACTAATTTCATAGAATATGAAAATTGCAAAAAAATCACCTACATCATTAGACATCAGGGAATTGCAAATTGTAACCAAAATGAGACACACACACACACAAACACACACACACCCAGATGGCTACAAATACGCATGTAAAATACAAAATATTTATGGTAATATAAAAAAGTCAAAACTTTCATATAATTTTGTGGGGAATGTAAATTAATACAAGTAATTTGTAAAACATTTGAACATATACAGAGCTTATGTCTCAGCAACTACATTCTTACATGCATTCCAATAGACAGGCATATAGCAAGTTTCCAAAAGACATGCAGTAAATTGTTCCTATCAGCAGAATTTATGGTATTTCTAAACTAGAAGCTACTTAAATGTCCAGTGACAATAGGATGGGAATATAAATTGTGCTATATTCACACAGTAAAATATTTTACAGTAATGAGATTAAAAGAAGTGTGAGAAAACATGGCAGAAGATACAAATTTTGCAAATATAATATTGAGTGAAAAAAGCCGAAAATGAGAGTTTGGTGGTCAGTTTTATATGTCAATTTAGCTACACTATAGTCCCCAGTATTCAACAAAATACAAGTATAGGTGTTGCTGTGAAGGTATTTTGTAGATGTAATTAAAAGTTCACAATTGGTTGACTTTAAGTAGGAGAAATTTTTCTAGATAATCTTGATGGGCCTGATTCTATCAATGGAAAGTCTTGACAGTCTTGATGGGCTTGATTCTATCAATGGAAAGCCTTTAAGAACAGAACTGAAGCTTCCCTAGGGAAAGGAAATTCTGCATGTGGACTGAAGCTTCAGTCCATGTCTGGAAGTTTCGGTTTTCCTTTTCTAACATCTTCACCTAAGGATTTCAGTCATGCATATCCAACCTCCACAATCATGTCAGCCAATTCACTGCAAGAAATTATATATGTAATAAGATTATACACACATATCTGTTATATATATGATTTATTGCAAGGAATACATACACGTGTATATACACACATATACACACACTACTTACTTTGTTTCTCTTCTTGAAACCAAATGTATCTGGGCTAATACAAAGATTTATTTATATAAAGTACAAAAATTGGCAAAATCAATCTAACTTGTAAAATATTAGGATAGTCATTACCCTTGGTGCAAGTAACAGGAAGAATAATATAGGAACATTCCAGGTTAGTGGTAATATGTGTCTCTTGATCTTGATGCTGGTGACATAAGTATTCACTTTGTTAAAATTCATTGAGCTGCAACCTTACTTACTATGTATATGAAAATAGTTTTCTCTATGCTATGCTTTAATAAAACATAGAAAAAAAGGAAGAGATGGGATTAAGAGAATAAGGGAAGTACCAGAATAGATGAGCAGTGATTCAGACTTATTAAGGAACACTACTCAATTGCTGATAAAACCATTCAGTTGGGATAATGAGACTGTTTCTTGAGTGTTGTAAAAATCTGGAGGCTGGATTCAACTGCCTCTACTAAGGCATTATGAAGAGGAAAAGCAAGCTAACATATTGAAGGAATTTCCTTATATTTTCTTCTTTCTTCTTTCTTCTTCTTCTTCTTCTTCTTCCTCTTCTTCCTCTTCTTCCTCTTCTTCCTCTTCTTCCTCTTCTTCCTCTTCTTCTTCTTCTTCTTCTTCTTCTTCTTCTTCTTCTTCTTCTTCTTCTTCTTCTTCTTCTTCTTC